>NW_027397184.1:266729-322645 GCF_003265705.2 Callorhinus ursinus | reverse complement strand
TGATGGTGGTGATGATGGCGATGATGATGGCGATGATGATGGTGGTGGTGGTGATGATGATGCTGGTAGTGATGGTGGTGATGATGGTGGTGATAATGGTGATGATGGCGATGATGATGGCGATGATGATGCTGGTGGCGATGATGGTGGTCATGATGATGGTGCTACTGATGGTATGGATATATTTGTCATTGAGTGCTTGCTGGATAACAGCACAAACGTTGTCCTACCCTGAGCTTTGTTATGGAGAGTGGTTTCCCCCGTTAGATCCTTTGGGCCTCGATGGGGCCCGTGTCCATGAGGGGCATTGCAAGGGGTGTTTCCTCTGCCCTGGGGAGTTTGAAGGAGGTCAGGACTGAGAGCTTTAGGTTGCTGTCTCCTGGCTGGACCCAGAGGTTACTTGTGTTACTGTTCCTGCTCTCACACCCTGGGAGGCCATAGGGGCCTCTAGGGGAGGGGCCTGACCGGCCCCATAGATCTGGGTTGCCAGTCCCGTCCCTGCCTTTGTATCCATTTCCCCGGGCGGTGGGGCGGGTCCAGGTGCCTGACCCGTCATGCTTCATGCTGCGTACCCTCCTGTGTCAGGGCCCAGGCCCCCCGGCCTTCAACCTGTAGCTCTTCACTTCCCCTTGTTTCCCATGCTCCCACGCTGAGCCAGTCCCTGATCACGTATCGGGGGGCCAGGATGGCTCCGGGGGGTGGGACAAGGTCAGGCAGAGGGCTGAGCCATGAGTTCCAGGAGCAAGAACCCGGTGGCGTGGCTGCTTCTGGGGTGGGGAACAGGAGCCGAGCGCCTGGTTTCCCTGATCTGGGTGGGGGTTAGTGACCACAGAGGTGGGTTTGGCATTTCTGAGTCCTTGACGTCTCCTGCGCAGCTGGTTCCCAAGGGCCCTGAGCTCACAGAGGTAGTGGACAGACCAGAGTCCAGGGGCCTGAGCTGGCCCAGCCCACCTGGGGTCGCTCCAAGGCATGGACGCCTGAGGCTTCCAGGGAAGCCCCAGACCCTTCCTGAGTTTTGGGTGGAGCCCCTGCCTGCTAGATCCACAGTCTCTGGTCATTCAGGGCCCCCACAGGGCCTTGTGGGAGGGTCATGGTGTCTGTCCCTTGCCTAGCAGAGTGTCTTGCCTGTCCCTTGGCCTTTAGTGCCCACCCTACCTGCCCCCTCCTCACCCCTTTGCTCCCGGGCCCCTGGGTATCCCTGTCTGTTGCAGAGGGCCAGGTGGGGCAGGGCCAGGAAGCAGTATTTTGGGGAGGCTAGCCGGTGGTCTCCATGGGACCTGTGGGGGGTGAAGTCCCTGCTGGGCGCCCAGGACCAAAAGCCCTTGGAGCCACTTCCTGTGCACAGGTGGGGGCAGGTGAAGGAATGCATGTCTTGGCTCACTGGGCCCCTCTCTCCCTCTCTCTCCCTCTCTCTCCTCTGGGGTCTGGGTGGATCTGGGCCACCGTGGGCTCTGTGTAGAGCTGTGCAGGTCCCGAGTTCTGGCCCCTGGGGGCCCGTGGGCTTGTTGAGCCTGGCAGAGGGTGGGTTCCTAAGGCTGCCTGCCTGGTGCGCTCCCCACCCACCCTGCTTCGAGGCCCCCGGTGCTTGGGGCGGGGCAGGAGCAGGCCAGGGCTTCTCTTGACCCCCTGGGAAGGCCCAGCTGAACTGTGTCCTCCTCAGCCGGGGCTGAGATTTGGGGATGGGACCATTGGTTTGGGAGAGGGCAGGGTGACCCCAGAGGAGCTGAAATTTCAGCCCCAGCCACCTGAGCCATCAGCTGACACTGGGCAGGGAGGCCGTGGGGGGGCTGTGCTCCCTGGGGTTGGAGGTGGCAGGCCCCTGGGTCTCAGCCCACCCTTTGCAGGGTGGAGAGCAGGTGCAGGGCCCAGGGGCCAACACGGTAGCCTCTTGCCTTGGGTGCATTCAGTTTACAGAAGGGGAGACAGGCCAGGCGGTTCTGGGCCCATTGGCCCTGGGGGCAGGCAGGAGTCTGCTCTTACAGGGCTGGCACCTCCCCCTGTGCCTGCCCAGCCCCAGCTCCTGAAGGCCTCTCACCCTGTGGGGCCAGTGGAAGCTTCCTGTCTCCCCCTCCTTCTGCTCCAGCCACCCTCAGCTTCCCCCAAACCCAGACGCGCCGTGGTCCCCACCACAGTCCCTGCCGGGCGGCCACTTCTCCCTCCCCCAGCGGCGGCGACAGGGGAAGCAGTCCTTCCGGAAGGTGGGGGCTGAAGGTGGGTGTCCCAGGAAGCTCCTGAGGCCTGCCAGCTCCCTGACATGGGGTTTCGGTTCCGGGGGGGGGTGTCCCAGGCAGGGGCACAGAATTGCAGGGGCGGGGGGAGCTTGTGCTCAGAACCTAGTTTTGTTCGTATGGGGTTCTTCCTTACCCTTCGTGCCCCTCTTCCTCCTGGACACCTCCTCTCCTACCCCCATGCAGTCCTTCCTGCCCCCCCCTTGAAGCGTCTAGCCTGCGCCAGCCCATGGGACCCCTCCCCACGCTCCTTCAGTTGGACCTCCCTTCCCTCCCCACCTCTGAGCTTCCTGCTTGGCTGGCCCAGTGTCCTCGTCTTTCCCACTGGACGTGTGACCCCAGCCTGTGGCCTGCTTGGACCCTGCCCCAGTTGGTCCTGCAAAGTAGGGCCTTGGAGGAGCCCTGAGCTGCCCAGGAGGGGGTGGAGTCTGGGGGTGCACCCCCACCCCACCGCAGTTGGGCTGGCATTTCCTGCCACCTGCCCCTGTCTGCCATGTGGGGACCGGAGAGGAGTTGGTGGGGGTTTCCCAGCTTCCTGCTGTGGGGTCCCCCCTCCAAAACCCCATTCCAGAGGGAGCCCATGTAGCTCAGGAATTTTGGAGAGCGGTGGAGAGAGCCCTTCCTTCTCTCACAGGGACCTCAGGGGCCACCTGCTCAGCCATTCCTGAGTGGTGGATGTAGTTTCTGCTTGTATGCAGTGGCGACAGGGAGCTCAGCACCCCAAGAAGCAGCCCCTGCATTAGGAGTGCGTTCTTTACTTTTAAACTTCACCAAATGTAGCTCTTCACCCTCAGGCTCTGGGGCTCAGGGAGGTACTGGGGCTGAGATCCCAGGGCATCCCATCTCTGCTCCGTGGCTGATGCTGGCCTCCGGGTATTGGCATTTTAGAGGCAGTTTTGTGGCCTGAAGTGCTTTTTGTGCCAAAAGAGAGATCTGTCCACCACTTCTTCCACGTAGCCTTCCTGGACTGAATCTGGCAGTTCTTCTAGGTCTCTTTGCCTGTGCTGGAGCTGCTGGGCCTCCCCTCTGGACAGGGGCCTGTCTCTTCTCGGAGGTCCCTATGAGCTCCCGGGCCACGGCCTCCTTCCCAGGTCTCACTGATGGCTCGTAGTCCCAAAGGGGTGTGTGCGTGTGTGTGCGTTCATGTGTGCATGCGCTGCGTAAGGGATGTGGGGTGCTGGAGTGCTGAGCGTGTGAGGTTCCCCGCTCGGGCTTTGCCCCCTCCCTCGCAAGCCCCTCTGCGCCCCGTGGGCGGGGAGCCTGCCATCCTGCCGCCCCGCCCCGCCGGCCCCACTGAGCAAGGATCAGATAAGTGTGTGGTGACCAGCCCGTGACGAGGCCCCAGCAGGTCCAAAGTATGACTTTTAAAAAAGAATAAGGCCTGATCACTGCCTCTGCTTATCAGTGGGTGGGGGCAGATAAATGGCTTGGCAGCAGCAAGCCTGCATGCACGTGGAGCGGGGGCGGGCAGGGCCTCCGCAGGCGGAGGATGTTTGGGCATTTTTTTTGCCTTTTCTTTCTAATGTTCCCTTCCTGGCCAGAGTGTCTCTCTCCATAAGACTCCAGAAAACACACCCAGGCCATTGTCACCCAGGCTCCGGGAAAGTGTCTGCTGTAGATGTTCTGTGTAAACAGGAAGCACCCAGAGTGGGGGCCTGGGGACAGCAGGGGTCCCAAGGAGGCACGCACTGTGGGGGGGGGGGCTGTGTGTGTGGCCACCCCCTCTGGACTCAGCAGCCCCAGGGGGCTCACACCAGTTTGGAGCAGTCGCTGGATACTTGAGCATGCGCCCCTCAGCCGGGTGGGGGTGGGGCTGTTGCAGAGGCTGGGGGTGGGTGCTCCTTCCCCGTTGTCACCCCCTCCTCCTGGTTCTCACAGTTGGGCTGGGTGCAGGCAGTGCCTTGGGGGGCTGGGAACTTTGGGGTGCAGCCTGGCAGCTGGCAGTCAAACAGGCCTCCTCCCTCCCTCCTTCCTTCCTTCCGGCCAAGCTTTCTCCTGCCTCTCCCTCCCCTTCCTGGGGGGAGCAGCAAACACACAAACAAGGGGAGGCTCAGGGCCCCCGTGGAGCAGAGTGGGCACCGGCCCCTGCAGCTGTGAGCTGTGGCGGCAGCCGGGGCCCCTCCCAGCAGCTGTGGCTGCCAACTGCACCTTCCCCTTGAGGCGAGCAGCCCCTGAGAAGCCTGCAGTGCCCTGCTCTGATTCAGGGCCGCCTGCACCCCCAGGACTACCTGGGCGGGGCTGGAGTCTAGGAGCGCCTTCTTGGCTTGGCCTTGGCTTTCTGGTCTCCTTCCCATTTCTGGGAAGAAAGGTGTGCGGGGGTGCAGAGACACCCTCCAGGGCCTGGGAGCCCCGGATGCCCCTGACTGTCGCCAACCCCCCACCCCATCTCTGTGCTCTCCTGCAGACGTGTCTGCTGAAGCTTTCTCGCACAGTCCCGTCTGGCTGCCCCTTCGCTTCCACCCCAAAGTCGGAGAGGCGCTTCTCTGACCATGTGGAGGGGGCAGCCCTGGTCCAGGCTGTGGCTGGCTCCTGCAGATCAGAAAGCCCAGGCTTGGGCAGGGGTGAAACCGGTGCCAGGCCCTCGTGCAGGGCTGGCTGCGGGCTGGAGAGGCAGGCCACGATGGGTCCCTGCTTGCCTGGTGCAGGGCAGCTGCAGATTTCTGCGCTCATGCCTTTGGGCGAGTCTCACACCGGCGCTCTATGCCTCAGTCTCCCTCTCTGTCTCCGATGAGTGGACAGGTCCATAGGCACTCCATGGACCAAGGACCTGCAGCCGGGCCTGGGTCTGCTGTGCTTGGACACCTCTCCCTGCCTGTCCTCTCTTGTCAGCCCCGCTGCTCCCCCGAGGCTTCCTGGGGAAGTTAAGGGGCTACGGACCTCTGGGCACACGGTGTTCAGGGCACTTCATGACTAACAGGGCGGATCTGAAGTACCTACCCTTGCCAACAGGCGCTGCTGCCCTCCGGTGTTGCTGGAATTCCTCTTGGGTTCATTTCCAAGTTCAGTGGAATGGTTGATCCCCAATTTTGTGAATGGCTAGAGTTTAGATGAATCGGATGAGGCTGCTTGCCAGTGGAGTCAGGGTGCAGGCAGGCTCAGCCACCCCTGGCTGGACTGTGGGCTTCCAGGCCGGCTTCCTGTGGCCCTGGTCCCACGGAGCGGGGAGAAGGAGGAAGTGCCCAGTGGGCCGGGGGCTGCAAGAGCAAAGCGGGTAAAAACTCCCAGGGGAGGGCATCTGGCAGGGTGGCAGAGCCTCCTGTATTCCCGCCAGGACCACCCCACCCTCCGGGCTGGCCACCCCCAGCATCTCCAGGGACATGTTCCTAAATCCTTGGGACAGGGTTTTGGCCAGAGTCACGTGTGCGGAGTCCTGACTGGGCCGCTTGGTAGTGGTGTCCCCTGCCTGATGGTGTCTGTCCCCCGAGACTCAGGGGGGCCTTCTGAACACAGCCGCTCCAAGGTTCAGGGAGGCAAATGGTCCCTGGGGCCTCGAAGGGTGCAGCCGGGGTGGGCCCCCTGATCTGGGGTGTCTGCGGTCAGAGGCCAGTCCCCTGTGGGAGAGAACAGTTTGCAGATGGGAAGGCTGAGGCCCAAGGAGGGGCCCGGGCTTGCCCAGGGCATTCTGCCTGGTGGGGGGTGGCGCTCTGCGGCCTCTGGGCTCCTCTGGTTCCCGCTGGTGTGTTCCACCCGCCCGTGGGCAGCGGATTCACCACCTGAGAGCCTTCCTCCTGGGGAGGCTTCTTCCTGCTGAGCCCTCAGGGTGGGGTGGGGAGGCCTCATTAGTTCTCACTGGGGCTTTTGAAATCGCCGAGATGAAAGCTTGTGTGTGGGAGGTCCTGGCCTCTCCCCACAGCCTCTGTGGGCTGGCATGCACCCTGGCCCTGTCCACGAGGCCCACTCGGAAGCGGTCATCTCTCTGGGGTCTCACAGGTCGGAGGGCTGTGGCCGCTGGGGCACCTGAGCAGGCTTGGGCAGGGTGGTCTGTTGGGTTGAGGCCACAGAACTCAGAGAGAGGGTCAGCCTCCTGGTGGCAGATGTGCTGTGCCCCGGGCAGCTGTAGGAACACAGGGCCTCAGTTCCCTGTCTGTACAATGGGGCAGTAGGAGTACCAGCCACGCAGCTCTCAGCTCCGTGCCCGAGTCTACCCCGAGGACGTGGTGGGCACTCGGAAAACATCGGCCGTGTGGTTTCTCCTGTAACTCCCACACCTTTACCCCCGCCCCTTGAGCACACAGGCAGAGGGACTGGCAGCTCGTGGTGAGCAGGCGTTCCAGGTGGACAGGCGGCTGTCTGGCCTCCCTGCCCGGACGGGCATTGGAGAGCCTGCTGTCGGCCTGCCGGTCCTGCATCTTCCTCCTCCGGCCCAGCCTGAGCCCCGCTGCTGGGCCGCTGGGTGTCGGGGGCGCTCCCTTGGGGGGGGGCGCTCCCTGCGCTCTGGCCTCATGTTGGTGGGACTTTGTGGCATGAGCCGTTAGGGTCGCCGTGGGGGCTCCGGGGCCTGGCCTGGCTGCGGTCTCTGTGCCCGGGGCAGCAGGCCGGGCAGCGTGGGTTCCTGACCGCCCTGCTCTGGGTTCTTGTCTTGCAGACTTCTCCAGCCAGGTGAACTCCTCGCCCCTCAGCTCCCCCACGGGGCGTGGCTCCATGGCCGCCCCCTCACTGCACCCCTCTCTGGGGCCTGGCATCGGCTCCTCGCTCGGCTCCCCTGGACAGCTGCACTCGCCCATCAGCACCCTGAGCTCCCCCATCAATGGCATGGGCCCACCCTTCTCAGTCATCAGCTCCCCCATGGGCCCCCACTCCATGTCCGTGCCCACCACGCCGACCCTGGGCTTTGGCACCAGCAGCCCCCAGGTAAGTGCAGAGGCGGGGCCCCTCCTGTGGACCCTGGGGGGCAGGTGCCGTCATTTCCAACCTTTATCTCTGGGAACCAGAGCCTCAGAGAGGCGGCTTAACCCTGAGTTTGAGCCCAACTCTGGTTGACTCCCCAGCCCTTGACTCTCAGAGGTTATCAGCTAGGTTCCCTGCAGCTGGTCATCTACCCCATTGGGGCCCCTCCTATCTGGTGGCTCTCCGCTCCTGTGGCCTGGCTGTGTAAGGGGGGGGGGGTGCTCTGTGTGTCTCAGGTTTAAACCCACCTCCCTGGAGCCCCTGCCCCTTCTCGGCCCTTCCCTCCTGGCCTCTGCTCAGCCCATGCCAGGTGGTTTCAGATCCCAGGGGGAATGTGTCCAGACTCTGTGCAGATGCACCCTCCTCAGGCTGGGTGGTCTTTTCCACAGTCCTGTGTTTGGAAGAGTCTGGCTTTCGGGGTTGTCTCTGAATCGGGAAGCAACTGGTGCCTGGCAGGGCCTGGCTTGGTCCAGTTCTTGGCGGTGGGGATCCTGGAGGCCCAGTCCACCTTCTCCTGGGCGCCTCTTGTCCACACCCCTGCAGAGTCGTCCTGAGCTCTTCCAGAGACCCCTACGTTGTGAAGGGGCCCCGGGGCCCAGCTGGGCCTCCCCTCTCCCAGCTCCGTGCGGTTCCCAGTGGATTACTTGCTGGGTGGCCGGGAGACCTGCCTGAATCCTAGCAGGCCCTTCCTCTCTCTGGGGTTGTCCTTCCTGAAATTAGCAGAGGTCCGTTACTGGTGCGAGTCCAAGTCTGGGTTCAGCCATTCTTCCCCTGGTGGATGCGGGCCCCCGGGTGGAGGGCTTTGGGGCACCATCTCCGTGGAGCCTCAGGATAGCCTGCTGGGGAGGCTGGGACTTGAAGTGCAGGCGTCCCTGCCCAGAGCCACACATCCAGTTGTGTCAGCCACATCCCATGGGCTCCCAAGCCCCCTGCTGCCACGCCACCTGTGGGGCAGCCCCCCTTGCTCCTGGTGCAGGAGGACTGGGGTACCGCTGAGCTGGAGCCAGCCCCCTGCCCTCCTGGCTGGGCCTCTAGAGCTGGCCTTGGTGGAGGATCTTGCTGGCTTTTCCAGAGTGAGCTTGTCAGCCCTTGGTGGCTGGGGCCTCGGGCATCAGTGCAGAGCTCCCGTGCCCGTCATGGCATCTGGGCCCCAGAGCAAGCAGGCAGGGGGCCTGAGGTGCTGGCATGGGGGAGGCTCGGCTGCCTTCCTGGGCCTGGCCGGGTTATTTTTAGCGTAGCCACCCCACCCCCGTTCTTGCTGGCAGCACAGTGCCATGCAGGGAGCGAGAGGGCACATGAAGACTGAGCCTGCACCTGCCCCCTGGGGACCGTGACAGAGGCAGGCACCTGCTGACCCTCAGGCCCACGAGGCTCCCTGCTGGTCTTGGGCCGTGGTGCCACCTGTCCCAGACACCCTGAGGGCTCGTGCACAGCAGGAGCCTGGGCGTGGCAGTGACACTCTTTAAACCTCTGGGGCGCCGGCCCCTTGGTACCGTTCACCTGTCTGGGGGCAGGGGTGGGGTGGTACTGGGGAGTGAGAGGGGTTTTCGGGACCACGTCTGTCCTGTTTTCTGTCATTCTCTGCACACAGCCTGGTTCCTGGCACTTAGTGGGTGCTGGTTGAACCCAGGTTGTGTGTGAAAAGGGGCTCCAGGCCCCTTGAAGCTGATGAGGAGGTCAGGGCAAAAGTTGGGCCTGGGAGGGGGGGAGCAAACCCGGTGTGTCACAGATAGTCATTACTGTCCTGTGGTCGGCCGCCCGTCTGTCCATGTGTCCATCAGTCACTTGGGCCACAGTGAGTTTTGCCACAGTTTGAGCCCCCCGCTTCTGCCCCCCTGCCCCATGCTCGGCCTCTCCTCTGGCTGCCCTTCCTGGGTAGGCCTCAGTCTCCCCTGAATGCTGCCACCACCCCCGCACCCCCATAGCTCCTTCCTGGCGTGAGTGCAGCTTCTGGGCTTCAGCAGCTTGTCTTGGAAACCTGGGGTTCCCCATATTCACGGGAGTGTGGGTGGAGTTCAAAGGGGGGCATGCCCCACCCCCTGCCCCAAAACCACAACCGCGAAGTCATGGTTGCCGGAACAAGCGAGGTTCTCCGACTTCTGCTGTTGTTGGGGAAGGCCTGCCGCTCTGCCGAGCGCTGCCTGCTCGAACCCCCCACACAGCCAGGGAGCGCCGTCAACACCCAAATCCACCCCACTTGACCCTGCCCAGAAGTGGTTGCCTGGGGGTCTGGGCTGGGCCAAGTGCGCAAATGGCCCCATGTCTTTTCCTGGTCTGGGGGCTCCGTCTGCACGGGGCCCAGGGGCGTCCCCAGCTCGTCCCAGAGCCTGCTCACCCAACACCTGGCCTGCCGTGGGCAGCACAGCATCCAGGCCAGCAGAGCTTCCCTGGTGCGGGATGCGCTCAGGCCAGCGGGGTGGCTGGCACTGCCTACTCTTTGTTGGGGGTCCTGCGGCCGTGAGGCCTCGGGGACGGGGCATCCAGGTGAAGCTAGTGCGCATCACGGGGTTTGTCCCTGCCTCCATGGCAGTGTGAGGCTGGCGAGGCCGAGGACCTGCTCTTGCGCGTGGCCAGCCTGAGTCTTCAACCCCAGTTCTGGCCGTGGGTGATGGAGGGGGTCTGCTGTGGGCTCAGGAGGAAGGGCGTGGTGGGTGCGGAAGAGAGGAGCCTCGTGAGGCGGCAGGAGGCCCTGGCGGGGCATCGATGAGGCAGGTGGCTATTTTAGTAAGTGCTGTAGGCTCCAGCGGGAACTGAGATGAATATGCCAAGGGTCTGAAAGGGGAAACGGGACCGGGCCCCCACCCTGTGCCCCATCGCGTGGCCGTCAGGTTCCAGCGAGGGGCTGCCGGTGCTGGGGGTCTCCCCAGAGTGGAATGGTGTGGGGTACAGGAGGAGAGCAGTCCCCCATAGGTGGGGGGCTGCAGAGCCCGCTGGGGAGGGGTGTGTGCAAGGCAGAACAAGGCCCCAGGAGTCGCTCCATGCTCTGTTCTGGGAGCTGTGGACCCAGCCCAAGGCCCATCAGCTCAGAGCTGGGGAGGGGGAAGAGCGACCCCTGACCCCAGCAGCCTTGCCCTGGTGGGTGGCCCCAGGCCTGCAGTGAGCGGGGTCCCCAGCCCAGCCTTCATCTCCCCACACGTGCAGGGTGTCCTAGGGCTCTCCAGCGTGACTACTCTGCTCACGGGAAACCTGGGCCCGGGAGGGCAGCACTGACCTTCCATCCTGCCTGTGGCTCCTTCCCCTGTGGGGCCCTGGCCAGCCCTCCTCACTGCTGTGGCCCTGCCTCAGTTTACCTAGAGCAGGCAGCAGTCCCAAGGGCCTGCACACATAGGGGAGGCGGGAGGGCAGGTGGCCCGCTAGCCGCCCAGCATGATGTGGGCAAGCACGAAGGAGGAAATACCCAGGTTCCTCTCCCTGGTGCTTCCAAGTGGATTCAGCCACGTGGAGTTGTGGCCAGACTCCCACAGTATGGGGACAGGCTTCCTGCTCCCGTGTCCTGGGTGGCTCCCTGCAGCTGGGCCTGTGGGGACCTGCCTCCGCCCCCAGCTGCACCCCTCTGGTGCCCTTTTCCAGCAGTCCTTCGGCTTCCCCATCTGCACAGGGCGGCTCCGTGGCCCCTCTGCCTGGGACCAGCTGGGGGCGCCTCCTCCTGGAGGCCGAGCCCTGGGGCAGCGCGTCCTTCCCATTGTCCTGACAGCAGCCCTCAGTCCTGCACACGGCCCTGGGGACCTCTGGCGCAGAGTGACTGAGTAATTACTCTGTTACACAGTGAATGGACGGGGTGTGATCCTGAGGCCCTGCCACTGCCCTGCTGTCCCCCCCCCCACCCCGCCCTCGCCCGTCCCCACCTGGCCCACAGGCTCTGCAGCGCTGTGTCTCTGAGCACCTGGCTGGGCACCCAGTGAACCGTGTCGGATGGATGGGGTCACCGAGTGGCTCTGGACAAGCCGGCCTCCTGGGGCCTCAGTTTCCCCTTCTGCAGCATGCATGGAGCCCTTTGGGGCTCACCACCCGCTACTCAGAGAGCCGAGCTTAACATGCTGCTCTGCCAGTCCCCTGACCTCCTGAGCCTCCACGTCTGTACCTGGGAAACGGAGGGGCTTTCCTGCGCTCGGAGGGGCGTGCACACGGAGCCGAGCGCCGGTGCTGGAGCACTTGGCCGACCGTGCCCCTTCTCCGTTCCCTGTGTTCCCCAGGGGGTGCTCCTGGTGCCTTGGGACGGAGTGCAGCAGGTGCACCCCACCCGAGTCTCACGGGGGTTAAGTGTCCTCACAGCCACACGGCCCACCTGGGTGGAGGAGGGACCGAGAACGGGCCGCAGCCGCACAGAGGCCAGCGTGGAAGAAGGCTTTGGGTGGTTTCTGCTTCGTGTGCTTTGAGCACCAAGTTCTTCCTGCCCCGTGAGAAAGCGGGCGGCGGGGGGGGGGGGGGGCTTGGGGAAGGAAGGAGGCGAGGTTCCTGCTGGCAGGAGGGGCCCGGGGCTACCAGGGGGCAGCGTGGCGCCTGCCGGCCTTCCCCAGGGCGTCCGCACCACCCAGTTTCCGCCTCTCTCGGGTTTGCAGAAGTGGGGGTGCGGGGGGCCGCGCGGCCGGGGTCCCGGCGCCCGTGCAGACGGGTCAGCCTGCGGGTTGCCGCGGGAAGCACCTCTGGGCCCTGGCGCTGACAGGAGCGCTGGGCTGTACGCAGCAGAACCAAAACTGCTGTGTCACCGCGGCGCGCAGCTGTTGCCAGGGTGACTGGTGAGTTTCCCACGCTTCCTCCTGGGCAGCGGCCGGGCGGCTGCGGGCGGGGCGGGGGCGGGGCGGCGTGCGGAGGGGCTGCTGGCTCTGCCCCGCGCGCCTGGGGCCACGTGACCGGAGAACCCCGCCCCTCCCCCTGGGGCGCCGGCGGGGGCGGTGGGGGGGGGGGGGCGGGTGTGGACCCCCCCCCCCCCCCCGGGGGCCCCGGCCCCCGGGGCCCCCCCCCCCCCCCCGGGGGCGCCGGGGGGGGGGGGGGGGGGGGGGGCTGCGGATGTGGACCCCAACTCTCCCTCGCTGTGCCCAGGCCTCAGTGTCCGTCTGTGGGTTGGGGATCCCCAAAGTGCCTGCCTCACGGAGAGGGTCGCCAGTTCACGCGGTCCTGTCTGGGGCATGCTCAGTAATTGGAGGCGGTTCTTACTTAGCCCAGCGAGGGGCAGGGGGTGTGAGCAGGGCCTCGGGGGTCCTCCCCTGACTCCCCTGAGGCCTGCTGTCGGCCATGGGAGGCAGAGCAGCCTCCAACAGCTGGGTCCTGCCCCTCCTGAGCTGTGTGGCCTGTGGCGGGCAGGGTCCCTCCCTGGGCCTCGGTTTCCCGCTCTGTACAGTGGGGCTACGTTGGCACCTTCCTTACCATGGGGCCGGTGTCGGGGGGGGACACTGGCACGTGCCCCCTGGACACCCCCGGTGTTCCCTCCTCAGCTCAGCTCCCCCATGAACCCCGTCAGCAGCAGCGAGGACATCAAGCCCCCGCTGGGCCTCAATGGTGTCCTCAAAGTCCCGGCCCACCCGTCGGGGAACATGGCGTCCTTCACCAAGCACATCTGTGCCATCTGCGGGGACCGCTCCTCAGGTAGGCCACCGGCGGGCCCGGGACCCCCGCCGGCAGGGAGCAGGGGTGCGGGGAGGCAGAGGCTGGCCGGGCGGACCTCCTGGAGGGGCGGGGTGGCGCGCTCACGGGGCCCCCTCCCCGCAGGCAAGCACTACGGGGTGTACAGCTGCGAGGGCTGCAAGGGCTTCTTCAAGCGCACGGTGCGCAAGGACCTGACCTACACCTGCCGAGACAACAAAGACTGCCTGATCGACAAGCGCCAGCGCAACCGCTGCCAGTACTGCCGCTACCAGAAGTGCCTGGCCATGGGCATGAAGCGGGAAGGTGGGTGCCGGCGGGGGCGGGGGCGCCGGCCCCCCCCCGTGTCCCGCCTGCCCCAGCGCCCGCTCCCTGCAGAGCCCGCTGCTGCCGGGCCCCGGGATCACAGGGGGGCCTGCGTCCGTCCTCCCAGCCCTGTGGCAGACACGCGTTGCTCACAGTCCCCTCTTCGAGGTCGAGGATGCCCAGAGCATGGCCCCCGGGCGAGGGCAGAAGCACAGTGAGGGCCGGGGCTGGAGGTGGGGGACGGGGCAGGAGGCGCCCAGGGGCGCGGTGTGCCTGTGCCACCCGAGCCGTGTTCTGGCTGTCTGGAGAGGGGCTGGTCGAGGAGGCCAGGGCAGGACAGCGCTGGAGAGGGCGTGGAGTGGAGCAGGGAGCTCCCAAGGCCATGTGGGTGCCCGCAGGGTTGCCCTGGGCCTTGCCTCCTCCTGCCCACCTGGCGGAGGTGCCTAGCAGCACCCAGGTCCTCAGAGCAACCGGACTCTTGGGCTTGGATTTGGGTGCCTGTTTTATCGACAATGTTTGTTCGGGGCACCGTGGAGGGACACTCCCCGGAGGCTGTTGAACTTGTCAAGTGATTCAGCCAGATCTGGGTCTGAGCCCTTGGCCCCAACTTTGCAGTGTGATCTCCGCCCAGCCCCTCACTGTCTGTGGGCCTCAGTTTCCCCATCTGTAGGCTTGGTGACTCCTGCGTCCCGGGTGGATTCGCTGGGTGACAATCTGCCTCTTTGCTTGAATGCAGCGGGGCGGTGGGGGGTTCATCTCGCTGGGTTTCGTGCCTGGGCCCCATGGGGCTGGGGAGGTGCTGTCTGGGATCAGGGGCTGTGTGTCTGTCCCCATCTGTCCACCGCTGCTCCTGACGGGGTCCCCGGGCTGGTGCCTCACCACCGAGGACTGTCACCTGCGGTCCTTGCGGTTCTCATCTCATTTCCTGTTTTAGCCGTGGTTATTCTTGTGGAGAAACTGAGACTTCAGCTGGGCCGCACAGTCCTGCAGGATTTCTTGCTTGAGGCTACAAGGGGCAAGCAGGACATGGGACGTTCTGCAGTTGGCACCACTCCTGGCAAGGGGAGCCTCAGGGGCTCCGGCGCTGAGCTGCAGGGGCTGGCCCGGGCCATGCGGAGTGTGTGCCCCCAGGCCTTCCTCGGTCAGGGGGCTTGTTTCCTGTAGTGCTTGGTCCACCTACTCGCCCTTGTACAGGTGGAGAAACTGAAGCCCAGAGCGTCCAGGGCTTGACTGAGATCACATGCCAGGTGGGACTCAGGCCTCTGGCTCCCGGTGTCTGTCCTCATTCCTTTAGGCCATCACGGGGCAGAGTAAGCACGTGCCCAGCCGGTGGAGGTGTGCACCTGGCCCTGGTTCCTCCGGATGTCTCTGTAATCAGGGAGGGCTTGCTGGGGGTGGTCTGTGCAGTGTTGTTGCTGGGATGGGAACTCAGGCAGGCGAGTGTGTGGTGGGCAGCGGACTGGTGTGTGCCCAGGCTGTGTGCCCAGGCGTGGGGCCTGGGCAGAAGGCCGGGTGCCAGCGTGCTGGGGGAGGCTCAGGCTCCCTCGAGGACACCCTAGCACAGAGCGAGCTTGGGTTAGTGCCTGAGACCACTCGCTTGCCAAGCTCAGCGCTCCTGGTGCCAGGCGCCATGCTGGGTGTTGGGCATGCGGCAGTGAGCTGTGGGCATGCGTCCACTGAAAGTGATTGTCACATTACCAGGCAGGGCCCCCAGGTGCAGTCTGTCGATTGGGGAACCCAGCTGCGGGCACATGTCCAGCCTGATGCCTTAAGAATGGAAGGGTGTCAGGGAGACTGTGAGCCCGGCCGGAAGGCACGGTGTGCACAAAGCCCGAGAACATCAGCAGATAGAGCCCACTGCGAGGCCGGATGCTGTTCCCAGCCTCAGAGAGTGACCCTCCCCATGGGTCCCTGGACGGTCCAGTAAATGCTGATCTCTTCCTCAGGCCCCCTCGGCCTGGCCACTTGGAGCCTGGGCGTCATCAGACTCTAGCTGCCTGATCCCCTCCGCTGCCAGGCCTGGGAGAGAGTGGGTGACTGTCTTGTCCTGTCCCAGTGGAGCTGCAGAGGCCCAGGGCTGGGAGGCCAGGTCCGGCCCCTGCCCCGGTGCCCAGCCCACAGTGACAGGGTCTTGTCGGGAGTGGCTGTTAGAAGCACCTGCTGTGTGTGGGGCCTAACTGGGCACCCCGCCCTGTCGCCACACTCCCTCTGGCTCCCTCGCCCGTGCTGTGGGATTGCTGCCCTACATTCCCAGACAGATGGACTGCAGAGGTGGGCACTTGGGGGCCGGAGGCCCGGGCTGCCCTCGTCAGCTTGGTCGAGTCACGCCAGCCCGTGTGTTTCTCTGGCCTCGCTCTCTCGTCGGATGTATAACTCTGGTGCTTTGGGCGCATTCCCAAGGCAGCACACAGCCCTCGAGACCTGATTTATGGGCTGTTAGATAAATACCTGATCCCCTCAGGAACCCCCCCCCCTTTGCTTCGTCCGGGATTTATAGGTCACGAACGTGCAGGTCTCTCGGGCCTCAAACACAACAGCATACAGACGGGCCTCTCACCCCTGCTTGCCGGCGTGCGGCTCTGCGGCGCGTTTCCCGATGCGCGCGGGGCCCAGTGCACAGCCTCAGTCTTGGGCGGAGCGACCAGTGGCCCTGGTGGGACTCTGGTGCCGGCCCTGCAGGGAGCTCCACGGTCTTCCAGGCCTGGAGGCCTGTGGCAGGGTGCTGGGAACTGGCCTCCGTGGCCCCCGGAACTGGTCCTGAAATTGCTCCTTTTCCCGCCTGTTGTCTTGGAGCCGAGGTGGGGCCCCTGGCAGCAACAGGACAGCGTGGCAGCCCGGGGGCTGGGGGCTGGGCGTGCCAAGCTGGTCTTGGCCTAGAGCACGTAGGATGTGAGGTGTTGGCTTCCGCAGGCTGGCCTAGGCTGCGTGGCCCCTCAGGGAGGCTTGTGGTCACACCCCTGGTACAGGCAAGGAAGCCGGCTCGCACCCAGATGGCGTCACCTGGTGCAGCGCGGGAGGGAGCGGTTCGGGGTCGGCACCTGGGCCGGCTGACCGCAGGGAGAGCTCGGGTTGGGGGGGGCTCGCTCTGGCTCAGAGCTGATGGGGACCCCTCCTCGGTGCTGGCTAATGAGGGATGCTGTGGGCAGATAGCATCTCTGTTGGGCAATGCAGGGGCCTGCGCACACAAGCACCACCCGGGACTCGCTCCGCAGCATTCCCCAGGGAGGTGGGGGCCGAGGCCCAGGTGGGAAATGCCAGCCGTCTGCCAGGCTGAGCCCGGGCCTGTCTGCTGGAGCACAGGGTGGCAGGGCTTGCGGGGAGGCTGCTGGTGCTCTTGTCTGATGGCGGGACCTGACCCTCACCTGGGGTGATGCTGACCCAGGCTGAGGGTCACCCGGCCGCCCGCCTCTCTGCTTCCTTCTTTCTCCTCCAGGAAAGCCTCTTCCCGCTTCCTTCCTGCCTCGCTTTGCTTTCTGAGCCTTGTCGCCTGACCGCGTGTGCGCGTGAGTGTGCGTGCACGATCGCCCCACACATTCCTACTGCGGAGAAAGAGCCTAGCTGGGTTCCGGCGCTGCCCTGTCAACACCGAGCAAATGACTGCCTCTCCGAACCTCTGCTTCCACATGTGACAGTGGGGGCGGCAGCTGGCTCCCCGCGGGCTCGTTGGGACGAACAGGGCAGTGGCCACCCTGTGCCTGGTGGTGTGGGGTTGGAGAGTGGAGAGCGTGTGTGTGTGAGTGGGTGTGTGGTCACTCTTGCGTACCGACTCCTTGTCTTGGATTGAGTGCCCTGAGGGCAGGAGGGATCTGTCCTCTGAGCTAGAGAGCCTGGTCAGCAGGGCATTCCTTCTCTGGGTCTGAAGAAGGGGAGCTGGGCCAGGGCCTTTTGGTGACCGTCAGCCCTGCCTTCCCCGGGGGCTGCACGAGGCACAGAGGAAGGACCCAGCTGGCTGGCAGTGCCCAAAGCAGAGGAGGCAGCAGGCTGGGGTGCTGCCTCCCGGAGACGCCCCCTTCCCACCTCCTGGCTTCCTGCCCAGCCCAGCAGCCTGGAGGGGTGGCAGTGGGCACGGCAGCAGGTTGGGGGTGGCCCGCTCTGGCCGAGGGGCTGCTGCTCCCCAGCCCCCACGTCAGCATCTCCCCTGATGCCGGGGACCCCGGTCTCATTGGGTGTAGAACCCCCCCCAGCCTGTGCCTTGCCTGTCTTCCCGGGGTCCCACAGCGCTCAGGCCTGGGGGGATGAGGCCCTGTGCCTGAGGCTTCCCGGCGCCAGCAGAACGTAAGGCAAACATGACTACGTCTGAAAGGTGATTGAGCTGGCAAAACATGAATCCCCGGCCTCCCTCCTGCTCCCTCCGCCGGCTATAAATAAAACCATAATATTTATAATGATGCCGCTCAGAGCTGCCGGCCCTCCACGGCTTCAAAGTGCTTCACGAAGCATTGGCTAATTAATTCGTGCCGCCCCCATGGAGGAGGCAGGTGCTGGGGACCCCCACCCGCTGCTGCTCTGGGGGCTGCCCCAAGCTCAGGGCCACCCCGCCCATCCCGTCTGTGCCGTGGGAGGAAGTCTCCCTGGCTGCGCGTGAGGAGCGTGGGGGTGGGAGGCACAGAGGCGTGAGTGCCTTGCGGGTCCGGCCCAGGGCCAGCGCTGTGGTTCCTCCCTCCAGGCCTGAGGAAGCAGGGCCACACGGCTGTCTGAGCCGCCCACTGTCCTGTGAGCTCAGCTGTGCCCCTCTGCTGCTCTGGGCCTGTTTCCCCAGCTGGTAAGGCGAGGCGCCTCTCAGCCATGTCCTGGCTCTGACAGCTTAGGATTCTGCCCAGAGCACAGACCCTGGGGATCGCCCCATCCTCAGGGTCTCAGGGACATGGGTCCGCCACCCTGGCTGCTGGCCACATTGCTGGGGTGGCTCTCCTGGCCTGTCATCCGTGCTCTGTGGCCTTGGGGGTGACAGAAGAGGTGCCCTGCCCCTGCCTGGGCCCCGCCCATGTTGGGGTCTGGAAGCCTGGCTGGAGAGGGGCCGGAGATTGGCGGGTCGGCCACAGCCCTGCCACCTACCCACCAGGTCGAGTGTCCTCTGAAGAACCCCCTGCTGTCAGAGTTTCTGGAAGAACCAGGCTTGCAAGAACTCTGAAGGCCTCCTGCTGGGCTCCTTGGCCCAGCCGGTGTGGTGTGAAGGTGTTGGCTGGCCCGTCCTTGAGACTTGCTACGTGGACGGCCGGTCCCCCGCTTGAGTCAGTCAGCTTTGGGTCTCGGAGAGTGTAGCCTGTGGTACGGGGCTGGCTCTAAACGGCCACTCGTCAGTGCACGGGGGACTGGGGCCTGCCTCGGGGTCCCCCGGGTGGTCGAGAGGTGTTCCTGTGAACCGTGAGAGAGCTGTGGGCTGTGTTGTGGGGACCAGGCAGGCCTGGGGGACCCCTGGGGCCCGCACCATCGGGGAGCCCTCCCAGCCCCGGCTGGACGAGTCGGGGGGGTGAGGGCTTGCGGGCCCCGGGAGAGGGCTGTTCCCCAGGAGCTGTGGGCTTAGGAGGAGGTGGCAGCTGAGGCCCTCCCGCCCTCCGCCCTCCTGCCCATCCCTCAGCATCTGCCGGACTCAGCAGGGAGCCACAAGGGAGAGGGACTGGTCAGGCAGCCTGAGTTCGGGCCCTCCAAGCCAGAGCAGGGGATGGGCCTGGGGGTTCGAGGCGGGGGTCCCCTGACGGTGGGCATCTGCGAGAACTGGGAACTGTGTGTTGCTCCCTAGAGAGGAGGCTGAGCCCCATCTGAGGCCCAGGGGCCACAGTGCTCAGGAAGCCCTGGGAGGGGTCACACCGTCCACACTCCAGAAGGCACTGCCCCAGGACATTGGACCAAGAAAGCGGGCACTGAGCACGGAGTCCCAGGAGAGCGTGAGGGGCTGAGAGCACAGTGCCAGGCTGGGGCTCTGGAGAGACTGGGCCTCTGATCTGGCTTTGGGGGTGTCCGTCTGGGATAGGTCGAAAGCAGGGAGTGGGAGATGGCCTAAGGAAGGCCTGGTGGAGGGAGAGAGGTACCAGCATCTGGCCGGCAGCCTTGGGAGGACCTCCAGGCCCCTTGGCTGAGCCCGCACCCCCAGGCTGGCCGGAAGCTGGGCCGTGGGCCAGAGGCCCCGCAGCTGTTGGAGTCAGCTGACCTGAGCTGACTCCTGTGCGGGAGCGTGCCCTGGGCAGGTTCCGCTTCCCACAAACGTCAGTGTGTGTGATCTTCATGCTCTGCCCTCGGGTCCCCCGGCAGCGGGCTGTGTACCGGGCCCTCTCCAAGGCGCAGCTCGGGGTGCAACCAGGGAGTGGGGTGGTGAGTGTCCGGGTGGTCTGGGCGTCTGTCCAGGTGAAGGTTCTGCGGGGCCCATGAGGTCTGTGGGGTGCTTGGCTCAGCAGAATGGCCTGCTGGGTCTTTGGGGTAGGGGGCTGCCTGGGGCTGTCTCCTGAGGACCAGTTGCTGCCAGAACCTGCCCAGCTCTCAAAGCCCTGGGGTTTCTGGTTAGGGAGTGAGTGGCCTGTGCCACTCGGCGTGTTATGAGGGACCCAGGCCTGCTGTGCGGATAATCTTCCACCTCTTACAAGGAGCCTTCTGGGCCTGGTGTGGGCCCAGCCCCGTCAGTGCCTGGGTCCTGGGCTCTGCAGCGCAGGGCCATTTGCAGGCCCTTCCTCTCGGTTTGGTTGGCCATGTGGGCAGAGGTCGCAGGGCTACACTCTGAAATCACCTCACCAAGCTCCCACTCTGTGGTCGGATCTCCAGGGGCCCCAAGAAGCCGAGGGCCTTGTCTGGGGTAGGAGCTGAGGAGCTGGCCCTGGGGAGGCCATGGCCACCCCAGGGCTCTGGTGGAGGGGGATGTCTGGCTCAGGAGGGCGGGACCACAGAGGGTGGGCTTGGGTGGGCTTGGCGGAGGCCCACCCTGGTGCTGCTGTGATGGCATCTGGGTGCCCCCGACATACCTAGCAGGCTCAGGCTGTACCAGTGCCGCGTAGACAGCCCTTCCTGGCCCCGCAGCACGCCGCAGGCTGTGACTTCTCCCCGCTGCTGACTCATTTTCCCCGGTCCAGGGCCCTTGGTGCTCCTAGCAGAGCAGAGGGGGTGGAGGTGGGGGTCAGCCCAGGAGGCTGCAGCAGGCTCAGGAGCCATGTCAGTGCCTGTGGGGCTCTGGATGGGGTGCACAGCCTGGCCCCTCTTGGAAGAGGCAGCTTGAACTGCATGGGCTCTGCAGTCTGAGCTCTGCAAACACGCAACTGCAGGGGTGCCCTGGCCTCCTCCCTTCTGTCCACATGGGTCCCCGTGCGGCAGTGAATGCCTCCTTCTCTGCCTCCTTCCATCGGCTTCTGACCAGCCCCGTGCTCAGCCCTCCAGCCCCAGTGCTGCCCCCACCCCCACTGGGCCAGCTCAGGCCATGCTGGCTCACACTCGGGATTGGCCTCCAGCTTCTGGTCTCCCCAGGTCCCCCTCGTCTTTCTGCAGCGGGAGACGTGTGTGCCATCCTGTGTCTCTCCTGTGGCACGCCAGGCCCTGTCCAGGAACTCGGCCCTTGCCCCGACTTGCACCCCTTGCAGTGGCTCTCCAGCCGGGAGGAGCGGCTCTGCTCTGGCTCTTTGCGTATGCTGCCTTCTCTGCCTGAACTATCATCCTTGTCTTTTCTTGCCACTTCTGGGAAGGCTTCCTGGCTTTGTCTGACTCCATAGTCCATTGAAGGTCTTACTGCATATTGGGACCTCTGCTGAGCCGTTGGTCAGCTGCGTGAGAGCTGGACCTTGTGTGCTCCGGCCGATGTACACCTGGCCCCAGGCGGGTGCTGGTGTGGGCATTAGTTAGGTGTGAGTTAACGAGGGGCAGGTGTGCTCTGTGTTCTGGGCGTGCGTGGCTGCTGGAGGCCAGACCTGGGGCAGAGACGGGGTGGGGCTTCGGCCAGCTCTGAGCAGTGCCTCCCTCGGCGGCCCTGGCAGGCACACGGGCTCGGCAGAGATGGCGCTGCTCAGCCCCTGATGGCGGGGGGGCTGCCGAGGGAGCTGCGGGCTGACCGCCCCCCCCCCCCGCCCCCTGCAGCCGTACAGGAGGAACGGCAGCGGGGCAAAGACAGGAGCGAGAACGAGGTGGAGTCCACGAGCAGTGCCAACGAGGACATGCCAGTGGAGAAGATTCTGGAGGCAGAGCTGGCTGTCGAGCCCAAGACCGAGACGTACGTGGACGCGAACATGGGGCTGAACCCCAACTCGGTGAGCGCCACCCCTGCCCACACGGCCTCCCCATGGGGCGGCAAGGGCCAGTATTGCTTGGGGACTGTTGGCCCCTGGTGGGTGTTGCTGGATGGGAGGCCCCGGCTGTCACGGGCCAAGCTGAGAGCCAGCACCTGCCCTCCCGCTCCGTGTGGCCTGGGGCCATTCCTCAGCTGAGTTTCGGGTGTCCTGCACCTGCCCCAGGTGTGCAGGCCATGGGGCGGTTTCCCCTGTGCCTTCATGGGGGGTCAGGGTTGGCATCAGAGCCCTGTGGCCGGCCCTGAGGTCACACCGGCCTCTCTCCCTCTGCCCTCCGCCCGGCCCAGAGTGGCCCCTGCCGTGCTGGACACACCCCACTCATGCCCCTGCAACTCCAGGGCCTTTGCACGTGGGGCTCCCTCTGACTTCTCCTCAGGCTTCTGTCTGGCCTGAGGTGTCGCTTTTCCCCGGGGGCCCCTTTCCCCCTGGCCTGCCTTCATGGCCCTGCGATGTGGCACAGGGCTTCCTTCCTGTTCCCTAGCACACAGCAGTGCGTAGTGGGGTGTGTGGTGTGGTAACTCTCCCTCCCCGCCACGTGGCTGGGGGTGGTGTCTGAGTGGCTGTTCACGGCCCAGCTCCGGCCGGGACCCTGCCTGCTCGCCCCGTGGGTGCTCACACACAACCCTCATCCCAGGCCGGGAGGGTCCATGTGCTCTGAGAGGCCGCTGTGGCCGGGTGGTGGGCCGTCCCTGCTTCCCTGCACTTCCTGCACACCAGGGCCCCGCTCAGACCTCCGCTCTGGGCTCCGTCAGGGAGAAGGTACACACGGGGCCCGACCCCTCCCCGTCCCAGTGAGGGGAGGGGCGGCCAGCTCCGAGGCTTGCGCAACGGAACAGAAACTCCAGAGAACATCGGGCGAGGAACAAAGGGTTGCCAGCTTTTTCTTTTGTCACGTAAGGACATTATTAGGAAAAGCCGGCGCACCCCCTGGTTTGGGCCGCACAGAGGGGCTGGCTGAGCGGGAGTACCTGTCATCTCGGGGGCAGCACGTGCCTGCCTCCCTGAGACTGACCTTGCTGTGGCTTCCTCTGGGTCGGCCTGGGTCCCCCTTCGGGGACAGCTTGTTAGCAGCGCAGTGCGCTCAGCATCAGGAGGGTAGCTGCCACCTCTCGAGCCCTGGGGGAGCTTCGGGTCTCTGCCGGGGGGGTCCCGCTATCATCAGGGCGCCAGCCTGCCTGGGAGTGGCTCGGGGACAGCTCTGGGCCCCTCGTGGGCTCCTGGGGGCCAACAGCCAGTGGCCAGGGGGGCTGGGTCCCTGGGCTTCAGCCTGTGGCAGAGCTCTGAGGCTCCTCCCAGGTGTCCCCCACATCCCCCCGCCTCCCCCCTGCGTGGCTTCTCCGGGCCCCTCTCCACCTGCCTGGGCCTGGGCTCTCCCTTCACGGGGCTGCCCCGAGCCTCTGAAGAGCAGAGCCTGGCCAGGGTGGTGCCCGCTAGAACCGGCCCTGGCCTCCGGTGTGCTAGCTGCTGGGTGTGTCGCCGCGTGAGCTGGGGACCCCGTGCAGGCCAGCCTCTGTGCCCGTGTGAATCACAGGGTGAGGGGGAGCGCCCATGGGGGTGCTGGGCTGGGGCACGTGGCCCCATTGCACAGAATCTGCTGTAGGGGACAGAGGAGGGACTTGGGGTGAGGGCCAGTGTGGGGGTGTTCTGGGTGCTGGCACCCTAGGCTGGGAATCCTGTGTGCCCCAGAAGCCGTGGCTGATGCCTGTCCCTGCAGCTGCATGTCCCCATCAGCACACGCCAGCCCCTTCTGACCCGGTGGGCTCTGTGCCAGTTTGTCACCGGGCGTCCCATGTGCACCCTCGGCGGGCCCTTCCCACGGGCCCCGGGAGTTCAGACGGCACCTCTCTTTAGGGCAGATGGTTCCTGTTGGTGGGAGCTCTTCAGAGGATCCCCCCTAGACATTGTGTGTGGCTGTTGTCCTCCCCTCGCTCGGGCCCAGAGGGTCCACTGGCCAGGAGCCGGGGAGGGGCTCCACTGAGGCCTGCCTGGTTTTCTCTTCTGTGACAATGAGGGGAGAGTCCCTTTCCGCCTAGAACTTTCTGGAAAGGCCTCTGGTGCCCCCCATGTGTGTGCGGTCTCCACACCCGGTAGGAAGAAGTGGCCCGGAGGGGCCGGCACTGTCTGCCCCCCTCAGAGTCCCACACCATTGTGGCGCTCACGCCTGCACCTAGGTTTCCTCGACCGTGCCCTGGGGTCACTCGGCGCCCACACTGAGGGCTTCCAACAGCAGCAGTTTTAGCCTCTTAGGGTCCCGGAGGTCCGAAGTCCGTTGTCCTCGACAAAGGACGAGAGTCGCGGTGTCCCCAGGGCTGGTTGCTTCTGGGGAGGACGCTCCCTTGCCCTTCCCGGTGCTGGAGGTGCCGCGTCCTCGGCCCAGGCCCTCCAGCGTCAAGCCAGCGGCTTCTCTCCTCACGGGTTCCCGTCTCTGACTTCTGCCTCTCTCCGTGGGGACCCTGTGTTGACACTGGGCCCATCCATCATCCGGGGGCCCTCCCACCTCAAAACCCGTCCCTCCATCATGCCCGCAAAGGGAAGCATAATGCTGTACCAGCTACAGGCTCACCACCTGCAGGCTTAGGGGGTTAGGACACGGCCCCTGGGGCCCTTCTTCAGCCCAGGGCAGGTGCAGCACATGGGCTCGGGGGGTCCGGTCTGGGCCGCGTTCCCAGCCAGGCGCTCACTGCATGCCTCTCCCCCGACCCAGCCCAACGACCCCGTCACCAACATCTGCCAGGCAGCGGACAAACAGCTCTTCACGCTGGTCGAGTGGGCCAAGCGGATCCCGCATTTCTCTGAGCTGCCCCTGGACGACCAGGTCATCCTGCTGAGGGCAGGTAAGTGGCTGGGCTGGCCCGGGCCGGGGAAGGTACGGGAGGGAGAGGGCAGGGTCCCCGGGGACCCACGGATGGGTAGGACCCTGGGACACCCCTTTCTTCTGCAGTGTGGGGCTCCCGCCTGGGCCCTGCCCCACTCTGGCCTTGCTGCCCCCACCCATAAGGAGGTCATTGGTTCTGGGTCTCTAAGTGGCCTTCAGAGGGGCTGAGGGCTGTCTGGGAACCTCTGGAGAGGGCGGGAGTGGTGTGCCCAACACGGGCTGCCCTGGAGGGTTTGGGCTCTGCCCTCTCCCCGCACCGAGGCCTCCGTTTCTCCTCTGTGTGGGGTTGCGGTGCTGGCAAGCGGGGTGGGAGCACAGGCTCTGGGGTTCGGGTCAGGCCCGATTCCCGACGTGCGCCCGGCATGCCAAGTGGAGACCGAGTTTCCACGGAGACTAGGGTCCTCGGTGCAGGTTCCTGCTGGAGGGACGGGTGCACCAGCTGTGCTGGTGCTGGGCCTTCCGGCGGGGGGGGGGGGGTTCGGTAAGGAGCACCACCTGTCCCGCCGGCCCAGCTGCATGTGCTGGGCGCTGCGGGAACATCAGAGGGCAGCCTGGCCCCGTGCCTGCCAGGCCCTGGGTGCACTTGGGGCAGCGGGAGAGGTGGCCGCCAGCCCAGAGGTAGGGGGAGGCTGGGCAGGCCCCAGGGTGGGGGGGGGGTGACAGGGAGAGGCAGAGTGACTGCAGAGGGATCCTGTCCGGGGGGGGGGGGGGGGGGGGGAACAGATGCACTTGGGGCCGGCTCTGCCCCCAGCAGAACTCTTGTCCTCAGCCTTGTGGGCCTGGGAGGGGGCCGGGAGCACCTTCTGGAAGAGCTTTCACTCCAGCTGGGGCATAACACCCAACACCCAGAGCCACCAGGGGAAGGCGACGGGGGCTGGGGGTCCGGGCTCACTGTGTGATGGGGAAAGCCCCACCCTGCCCTGGGCTTCACTTTCCCCTTCTGGAAGACAGGGCTGTCCCTTGTTCTGTAGGATTGCAGTCGCTACAAAGTGGGATAGCCCGTGTGGCGTTGTGTGCCACGGAGCCCAGAGCCTTCTGGGCGTGGGCAGCGTGGCTGTGGACAGGGCAATCTCGGTGGAATTGGCTTGGGGCTTCCGTCCACAGGAGTCACTGAGAACCCGGCTCAGAAATCGTTTCTATCTCAAGTTTTGCTTCCATGCTTTTTCTTAACCCTTGACGCCTACTCTGGTTTGTCGGAGCCGGGAGTTTACGTAGAGAGAGTGTCGTTTGCCTGAGGCTCTGACACACCTTATTTCAGCTGAAGGATTTACTGTCTCGTGGTGCCCCATGCAGCACGTGGTAACTGGAGAGTTTGCTGCTTGGGACCAGGTGGGCAGCTGCTCTCTGGCCGTCCCAGAGAGAATCCCCCTGCATCCTCCGTGGCACGAGCATCTTGCTCTTGTGGGAAGAGACCTCCCTGGGCACATGGGTTTGGGAGCAGCTGGGTGGACACAGAGCTCAAGAAGATGCTCTGTGCGGGACTTCTCAGGACCTTTATTGCCCAAGCTTGCTCTGCGGAAGAAAGAGGCATTGCCCGAACATCGGTGCTCGGGACCCTCGTTTCTGTGGCGCACACATGGGGGTGGGACCCACAGAGCCCGCTGTGGGATGTGCTGCGACAGCCCGCGGCCTGTGGGGCCGAGCGGCAGCCCCATCAGGGGAAGGGACAGAGCCGTGTGACCGTGCACCCTCCTCCCCTCAGGCTGGAACGAGCTGCTCATCGCCTCCTTCTCCCACCGGTCCATCGCCGTGAAGGACGGGATTCTCCTGGCCACCGGGCTGCACGTCCACCGGAACAGTGCCCACAGCGCAGGGGTGGGCGCCATCTTCGACAGGTGGGGTCCGCGGCCCGCTCCACCTGCGTTCTGCTCCGTGCGGAAGTACGAGTGCAAGGGCGGAGGCTCACGTCTCTGCCAGTCCCTGCGCTGGGGGCACTCGACCCGCACAGCGGACCGTGCGGATTGGTTTCTCGGGCTCTTTTCTTTGACACCGTGTACGGGAAGGAAACTACACTTTCAAACAGGAGGCGGTCATAGCACAGTTACCGTCATGCAGCGGGGCCCCCGTGTCGTTCGAGCCGTGACCGCAGCGTGGGAGCCCGCGAGCCCCCAGCTGTGTGCGTGCTGCCGCGCCTGCGCCTCCCCGCACCCCTGCGCTCCCCGGGAACCCCGCGGAGGGGCAGCGCTGGGGTGGGGGGCAGCTCCGTGTCTTCATTCTAGTCGCTCTCCAGACACGCAGTCAGCCTTGCTCCCGCTCCGGGGCCCTGGGTGGCGTCTGCCTCAGCCAAGGGGAGGGGAGGTGGTGGCCGACTCGCAGGGAGCCCCTGAGTGGGGGAGCTCCGCAGTCAGAGGCGAGCAGAGCCCCCGGCCGTCACCCCTGGGAACGTTAACTCAGGAAGCGTGCTGCCCCGCAGGGCCGTTGGTAGAATCGAGAAGTAGGCCCGCGAGCTTCCTGGGACGTGCTGAGCGCAAACAGGGGTTGTGGCCACGTCTCCTGACAAGTGTTGGTCTGAACAGTGGATAGATGTGTCTTCGCTGCGGGACTTTTTAAGGCCTTGAACAAGCTAACGTATGGGGTGCCACCAAAGGTGGTTAGGGAGTACAGCAGTTTATTGTCCACAGAAGGCGTTTTAGAGAGTACAGCCTCCTGGGGTCTGTTTTGGTTTAGAAATGCAGCCCCTGCCACACTCTGAGCTGCCGGTTCTGCGTCCAGCTGCTAGAGAGGTGCTGGTGACGGAGGTGTGGGGTTAGACCTCAGCGAGCAACATCAGAGAGAACCAGCTCCCCCTTGCCCTCCGAGTGAATGGAACGTGGGACCCCGGCCTCGGGGCACCCTCTGGAGCGCCCGTCCCCTCCCATTCTGTCCTCCAGGCTCCGGGGATCTGTTCCTCTGCAGCCTGCAGAGCCCTGGGGACTCCCCGGCTCCTCGGGATGACTGTCCAGTCCCTCCCCAGGCCACCATCCTTTGTTCCCCTGTGGTCTAGCTTCACCAAGCACTTGGCACTCCCTGGGCATGGCCGTCGAGTTTTGGGGGCCAGTGGGTAGGCGGAGGAGGTTGGGGAGCTCAGGCCGCGGAGGTAGGACACCACTGCCTATAGGGGCGGGGCCAGCCGAGGGTGGCTCAGAGTTCTGCCCTCTGCCTTGCTTTGGCCATGAATGCCTGGTGACAAGAAGCAGAACGCCCATCAGCAGCTAGGGAGGGTAAAGGAGGGCCACGTCCTGGGGAGAACAGCTTTCCCGTGGACCCCAGGGAGCGGCCTCAGGCTGTGGGGAGCCACGGCAGTGGACCTACCCTACGTGTCTGGGTCCCTGGCTCCCCTCCGTGCAGTGGTCACGGGGCCCCTTCCCGGTAGATCCCACATGCAGACCGTCCTGAGGGCGGGAAAGCAAGCGCCTCTCCGGGTGGGAGGGGCCAGGCCGGGCCTGGGAGCCGTCAGCAGCCCCGTGGGGCCTCGCCCTTCCATCCGCTCTCCAGGTCCACGCCCAGCATCCCGAGCCAGTCCTTAGGGTCTCTCTTGGGGGAGGGGTGGTCCAGGCGGGGGCACGGTCTGACTGGGACGGCGGTGTTGGCCCGCTTCCTCTGCAGGGTGTTGACGGAGCTCGTGTCCAAGATGCGGGACATGCAGATGGACAAGACGGAGCTGGGCTGCCTGCGTGCCATTGTCCTCTTCAACCCTGGTACGGCCTCCCTGGCGCGCGGCCTGCTGTCCGGCCTTGGGCCCTCAGCTCTCGCTGGTGCTGTGGGACCAATCGCCCGTCTCCTTGCGAGGGTGCACTGGCCACGCCACCTTCTCGTGGCTCCCGTGAACGCCCCACGCGGCGCGGCTCAGGGAGCTGTGCTCACCCTTCGTTGTTTGGGCACTGCATCTGAAGTGTGGGCCCGCTTTGCCCGGAATCCTGGGCTCCAGAAGAGGCAGCCTCTTCATGAACTTCTCGTGGCCAAGTCCGGGAGCCCGGACGGTGGGTGGGGGCGCGGAGGGGCAGTGTCCCTCGGGGCTGCTGCGGGCTTCTGGGGAGAGCTGGGGGCGCTGACCGGCCAGTGGGGAAGCCGGGATGGCGCCAGGGGTGGTGGGCCCCTGATCTCCTGCCTTCCGTCAGCTCCAGCACGGAGGGGTCTGGCTGTGGGAGAGATGAGTGTCTTCTCGTGGGGAGAGCCCATTTTGGGGGGCATTTTGTCCCCAGGTTTTTGCTCTGAGCCTGTGGTCCTGCCAGCATGGGAGGCGGGGCCGCACATCTTAGCCCTGCCGGGTGGAGTCCCCATTCCATCCAGTTGTGCGCGGCTTGGCTGCTGGCACGGGTTCCCTGTCCCCCAGGGTGTAAGGCTGCTGGAAGGACATGGCTGGCGCTGAGGGCCTCCCCGCCAAGGCCTTGGTGTGCTGAGCTGCGGAGAAGCCTGGCACGTTCCCAAGGTGCCCAGGGCCCTAGGCTATCTTTGGCTTTCACGCTGGACCCCGGTGCGCCTGCTGGGGTGTCAGGCTGCCAGGGGGCCGTGCTGGCATGAGCCCCCCAGTCTGTGGCTCAGGGGCAACCTGACGGCAGGTCTGTCCCACCGCGGAGCCACTTGGGGCCCAGCGGCTTCAGCTGGCTGCAGGCGGGCAGTTGTGGCCTCCAGCCCCTGTCCCCTCTGCCATCAGGATGGGCCACACTTGGCTGGGGCCAGACCCAGGGCCTCTGAGCCCTAGCATGGCACCACGTGGTGGCTGCTATGGAGAGACATGGCTTTGTCTCTGTTGGCTTGCCGGGTCGTGGGAAACCCCAGGAGACGGAAGCCGAGTGGAGTGCCCGGCACGGGTGGGCTCTGACCGGGTCAGGAAGGCCTGTGTCGGCTCGCCCGGTTGAGCCCTGGAAAGTCTCTCTTGTTCTCCTTAGATCCCACCTCTGGGCCCCGGGGGTTTTGGTGGCTGAGGTCCCAGGCGTCTCTGTCCACGGGCAGAGCCCTTTCCAGACTGGGCTCCCGCCCCCTCCCCCCCAGGGTCCCCGGGCTCAGGCCTCTTCCCCCACTGCCCTGTGTGAGGCTGGCTCTTGCGGGTGACGGTTCTGAGCTTTTCTCCCTCTCAAAGGAACCGAGTCCTGAGGGCATCCAGGGTCCGGCTTTAGCCTGGTTGCTGTGGTAACCAGGAGAGGGTGAGGGCAGCTGGTTGCGCTTGACCCCCGATGGGGAAGCTGAGTGCAGGGAAGTCCAGGATGGGCCGCGTGTGGCCAGTGAGTGGCAAGCCAGGACTCAAGCCCGGGGCGGCCTCCTTGGGGGCAGAGCCTGCCCCGCCGCTGCTGGCCCCAGCCGAGCGGGGATGTGGGGGAGCGGGCTTGAGTGCCCCGGTGCCCCTCGCAGCCTTCTGGGCCGAGACCTCTGACCTGCGGCCCCTCCCCCTGCAGACTCCAAGGGGCTCTCGAACCCAGCGGAGGTGGAGGCGCTGCGGGAGAAGGTCTACGCGTCCCTGGAGGCCTACTGCAAACACAAGTACCCCGAGCAGCCAGGAAGGTGAGCCCCCCGCCCTCCCCCCGCCTTCGGGGGGCCTCAGGGTCTCATGACCCCCTGCCCCAGGCGAGACTGCCCCCAGCCCTTGTGGCACCTTGTGTGAATTAGAAGGCGGCGCCCTCCTCCGTGGAGGGAGCCTATGCCCCCGCGCCCCCGAGCGAGTGCGTGCTCCTGCCGCCCGCCCAGAGCACCGGCCCGCGGGCAGCAAGTGCCCGTCCTTGCAGAGCAGGAGGATGGAGCCGGGGCACTTCTGCCCCTCAAGGGAATCCCTAGAGGCAGGGCCTTGGCGTGCTTACCCCCAGCAGGGACGGATGCCGGCACACAGTGGGTGCTTTGTACACGTGTGCAGGGCTGTGCGGGCACCGGAGGGGCTGGGGTCTCATTCCCGGGTCCGCAGTGCCGGGCGCACAGTTCGGGGGAAGGGGAACTGTTTATGGCTTGGTGCTCTTGCAAGTCTTGTCCTGATTTGTGCACCTCTCTCCAATAAGGTCTCTCTCGGAGGGGCCCCTCCACCCCTGGGCACCAGGCCTCCCTCTGCCCCGCCCCCCCGCCCCCCACCTGGCGCACGCGCAGCCGCACGCACCGGTGACTGTGCCCGGCCCCCTCGCAGCCCTCATCTGGTTTGGTTTAAAGTGAGACTTGCTGGGGAGGACGGAGGGCCGGCCTGCTTGTTTTTCCTGGCTCCCTGCCACAGCCCATCTCGCCAGCTCAGCAGAAAACAGCTTTCTCTGGCCCCGGTCCAGCCTCTACGCTGCGTTTTTGCCTTTAAAACGTAGGTTGTGTGGCCGCCAACCACAGGGCTTTCTCTCCTGAAATACAGACGTTGTGAATAATTAATGAGGGTTCACGCCGTTGTGGGGGACCGTTGTGGACGTCCCTGGAGGGGACAGGGCGCTGTCCTTGGCAGCCGAGCCGCTGAGCCTGGCGTCCCTCCTCCCAGAGCCCCAGCACCTCCCGCTGCCCTCCCACGTTCGGTCTCCTCACCCGGGTCGGGCAGGGCCTGGCGATTGGGCCTCTGGCTCAGCTCCAGCAGGGCTATTTCTGGGGAAGGGGTGGGCGCTGGCCTGGGGCACATGGGATGCCGATGCTTCATGAGCGGAGGCCTGCTTGAACACAGACCTGTTCCCCTGGCCCAGGAGCCGCTCCACCTTGGTCTCCCCACTGCAGCCAGAGGCACTGCTGATACTCAGATCCGTTTTCGTAGCTCTCTGTTAAACTCCCTGCTTAAAGTCCTGCCGTGGCTCCCTGTTGCCCTTGAAGAAGGCCCACGTATTTTAACTTTCCCATGAAGCCCTACTGAGGCTGCCCCAGCCCAGCCACTGTCTTGCCTCTGGTCCTTCACCCCAGGTCTCCACTCCATGGGTCTTCCTTCGGGGTCTTCGCGTCCACCTCGCGCACTCCTGCTCCCAGGCCCTGGCCTGCTCTGTCCGCTGCCTGAGGGGCCCGGCTCCCCCTCAGGCTCCGTGCAGGCCAGGCCCTACTGCTGCGGCTTTGGGACCGGCTCTGTCCCCAGGAGGCCGCCAGGCGCTGGGTGGAGGGTGGGGAGGACGGCCAGGCTCGCCCTCACCCGGTCCTCCCACAGGTTCGCCAAGCTGCTGCTCCGCCTGCCGGCTCTGCGCTCCATCGGCCTCAAGTGCCTGGAACATCTCTTCTTCTTCAAGCTCATCGGGGACACGCCCATCGACACCTTCCTCATGGAGATGCTAGAGGCCCCCCACCAAATGACTTAGGCCCGCCGGCCCGGCCGCCCGGCCTGGCCGCTCTTCTCAGCTGAGCCCCGTCCCCGCCCCTTCTCTGCCTGGCCTCCGCGGACGTGGGGGCGCAGCCTGCTAAGCCTCCGAGCGTGGCCACCTCGCTGTTTTCAGTGTTCCTCACCCGCAAAGCCGGGTTGTGGCTTTCCTGGGGCCGGAACTGCTGTGAGCCCGGCCAGGCCCGCACGGCTCCCCTGGGCAGCGGGGGCGGCTCTCCGGGTCGCAGGCCCCGTCCCTGAGCCGCACTGGTGTTGGGAACATCCCGTGCTCCCCTCCTGTGTTTGGAGTGACCCCCGTCGCCTCCTGTCAGGCGCCCCACCCAGGCTCGGGAGCAGGGCGCAAAAGACCTGCCCCGCCCCCCGGGAAGACGAGGGGGGCTCTGGGGCGAGCAGGCTTCCCTCCCCTCACAGTGAAGGGCGAGCAGCCCCTTTTCCAAAGATGACTTGCAGTGTCGCCCCCGAGCGAAGCAGGACAGGAGCCGACCTCTGTGCAGGGTTCCAGGCCCCCCTCGAGGCTGCAGGGACCGGCGTCACCCACCTCCCCACCTTGCTTTTCTCTTCACGTCACCCTGGCTTCCGCTTCTCCCCCCGCGCCGCCTCACACAAGCCGGGGTAGGCGGACCCTGTGTACGGCCTGCCCTCAGTTCTGTCTGCTGTCTGCGGAGGGGCAGCCCCCCCTTGCCCCCCACCCCCCCGGTCTCTGCAGGGCTAGCCCGCTTCCTGGCCTTCCCCGAAGTCCTGGGCCGTGCTGATCTGTCATGAGCAGGGCTTGGGCCTGGGAGGCCCGCAGGGATGGGAGGAAGGAGGGTGCATTCCCCAGGGGGTGTTCAGCAGCTGTGCACCCTTGGAGCTGGGGACCCCCGGCAGGTGTGCGGAGGGGAGGGGCTTGGGGGCACATAAGCCCGGCGGGAAGGGGCAGGTGGGGGTTGCTTCCTAGAACTGTTGGCAGGGAGGCCCTCTCTGCTGGCGGCCTGTCCTGTGTGGGAGCCTCTTGGGATCGGGAACTGTGGCGTGCCAGCGTCCTTGGGCCTGCAGCTGGTCGCCCCGCAGGGACAGCCAGATGTGGGGCTCCGTCAAACACATGCCCTGGCTGACGGCTCCCCAGGCCAGGCTGCGCCTGCTTCTGTAGCGTTTCCACCGAGCTGGGCAGGGGCGTGGCCTCCTGGGCCAGGGTGCTCTGGGCTCTGGGTGTGCAGGGGCTCTCTCAGGTTGAACCCGCTTCTTTTGCACTGTAATGCCCTCCCTTTGGTCTGAGTACTTTCCAGTCTTATGCCTCCTACTCCATGAACGCAGTGTTCGTCGCTGGTGGGGGCCTGAGCAGGGTGGGGGGTGATGCAGGCAGCTCCTGAGGGGTTGCTCTGTAGCCTGGCTTCCCTCCTGTGGCCCCCAGGAGCAGCCCAGGGGGGCGGATACCTTCCCCAGAGTCTGGTTCTCCAGCTGGAGCAAGGCAGGGAGGGGTCTCCAGGCCCCGGGGGGGAAGGAAGGGTCCCTGCTTTGCCTTCCAGATTCTCCAGCCAAGCTGAAGGTGAGGCACCAGGCAGAGGCTCCAAAAGGCTGCAGAAAAGCCTCCCTTCCTCTGCTGCCCGCCCGCTTGTAATGTGGGGAGGTGTCCCCTGCCACGTGGGCGGTAGGGGCGGGGCGTGTAGTGCCCACCCAGCTCCCAGACTCTCAGCAGCTTTTGGAGGCTCGGTTGTGACAGGCAGTGATGCAGGCACCCTTGGGAACTTCCTCTCGGGGTCCCCCCGGTTGTGGGAACGGTAGACTGCCCCACACCCAACACCCCGGTGCCTTCAGCCGGACGCACCCCATCATCCACGCCCTGCCCTCTCCCACTTCCCTGGGGTCCTTGGGAATGTGGGGGCCTCGAGTGGAGGAAGCCCAGGACTGAGTCTGTTGGAGGGTCAGCTCCTTCCTATGAACGTCCCTGGCTGCTTGCCGGAAAGCACTGAGGCCCCCAGGCTACAGCATAGAAAGCCAGAAGCCCCCAGCCCCTCCAGCCTGCAGCCTCAGCACCGCGGGCCGGGGGCCGTCCTTCTCTCGATCCACCTGCTGTCCTTGTCATGCTTTCAAGTGCTGTTGGAGGAGGGGGTTAAGTGGGGAGATGCACATGGCTCAGTAGAGAGGTAGGAGTTTTATTTAACCAGACCGTTAGTAGTGTTATCAATCTGGTTCAATTAAGGTGATTTTTGTAATTATTTTTATTATTATTATTATTTTGGTGGGACAATCTTTAATTTTCTAAAGATAGCACTAACATCAGCTCATTAGCCACCTCTGCCCGTCCCCGCCTCGGCCTGGCCCGGGGTGCCTCCGGCGCCGGCTCCATGGACTCACTTCCCCGCGGTGACATCGGGGACTGGGCTCCGGCCGCAGGGCAGTGAAGGTGACCGCGCCTGCGTCTGCAAGGGGCCTCTGCTTGGAAGCCGGCCTGCCCTCCCCTCGGCACCTGGAAGCACGCGGTCTCCGGGCAGAGACGGCCCCGCGCCCCCGACTTCTAGAGGACTCGGGCCGGTGACAAGCACAGACACCACACCGGAGGCCCCTCGCCTGCGGGGGCCGCCAGCAGGGCCCGGCCGGACGCACAGCCAGTGGGTAATCAGCTGATGTTGTCCCCATCACGGAATTGGGGCGCGTGGCCCGCTCCCCGTCCACGCAGGTGCGCAGCGTGACATGGCTGTGCTGTACAGAGACACTGCGGGAGGCTGAACGCCATCGACCCAGCACCCGCGGGGCAGTTACCAACTTTCTGTCTTTATTTTTAATCAAGACTTTCCCCCCGTTTTCCTATAAATTTGCTTCTTGTAAGCAAGTACATAAGGACCCCTCCTTTGGTGAAATCCGGGTTCGAGTGAATATCCCAAGGCAAGGAGCGCATCTATTTTAAGATGCTTTGGAGCAAGCAGCCTTATCGGTCCCCATCCTCAGCAATGCCTTAGCCGGGACACGCCGCGGACACTTCAGAGGGTGACAAGTACATACAGAGAGTAGAGATAAAATGTCTAAAGCATCGGGAAAGGTAAAAATCTATTTTTGTACAAATGTAATTTTATCCCTCATGTATACTTGGATGATGGGGGGGGTGGGATTTGTTTTGTTTCTGCTTCTAGAGATGGAGGAGAGCTTTTTCAGTGGAGCGTTCGGAGGTGGACGCAGCGCACGGGCTTTGTACGAACCGCTGCGTGGACATTTCCCCTCGGGCAGGGGTGGGGCCCAGACGGTCAGGGGTTTTCTTCCCCTTCTGAGTGATTCTTGAAGCCTTGCTCTGTTCTGCCCCCGTTGCCAGCCGGCCTTCCCGAGACTCTTGTTTGACTGTGAACTTACTTCCCTGCGTGTTCTCTGAACACCGCCGCCACGGGTGCCGGCCACGGACCAACAGCGGTGTTAGAACGTGGAAAGGAAAACACAGAAAAACGTGAGAGGAGAAACAAAATATGAGCGTTTAAAAATAGATCACCATGCTGTTCTCGTTTGTTCTGCCGGGGGCTCTCCTGTCTGGGGCTGGCGGGCTTCCTGGGCCGGCGCGGGGGGGCGCCCGGGCTGCTGCCCGACCTGTGGCGGGGGCCGGTCCAGGGCAGTGAGGCCCCCGGGTCGGGTCACCGCCCCCTCCCCCCACCCCTGCGCAGCCGTGCTCCTTCCCTGGCCTGCTCTGTTCCACAGCCCGCACGGCCCCTGTGGGCCCCTCCGCGTCCTAGGGCACCGGCCACCCGCCGTGCCCCAGGCTGCCCGAGCCCGAATGGGCAAGTGGCTCACACACGGGGCCACAGAGTGAATGATGTCATCCGGTTGCTCTGTTCCGAACGAGGTAATGACACCCCATCTGCTCCGTCCCGTGTGATGGACGCTCTTTGTCGCCACACCCTCTGGGGGCTGGGCCGGGCCCGGCCCGGCTGCAGTTTGGCGATAGTGTCGTATTCTCTTGTGCTTTCGGTCTGGCGGACACCTTCCCAGGGAGGCGCTGGGCGCCCTGGAGCTGGGGTCCTGCCCTGTGGAACCAGGGCCACTCCCAGCAGAGTGGGTGAACCCCACAGTCATAGGCCAGTGGCTCCCCTCGTGCTCTCCTCCCCAGAATGTGCTCCCACGACACGTGTCCACGCACGACACGTGTCCACATGTGCACGCACAGGCCACACGCACACGCACTTGTGCACAGCACACGACAGGCCTGCTCACAGGTAACGCTTGCCTACAACGTCCATGTACATGCGACACGCGTGTGCACATGGTCCTCACACCGTGTACGCACTGCCTGCATACAGCACGTATGCACAGGTCCCACTCTGCACACTGGCGCGCAAGGACCTCATGAGGCCTCAGGAAGTGAGAGGCAGGACAGAGGGGGCCTCCCCCGGGGGAGTCGGCACCCCTCCCCCCGCACGTGCTCCCCCTGGGCGGGTCTGATGCCTCGTGTGGCTCCGGGGGCCCCGGCCGGGGCTGGACCAGCCTGCTGCTGCTTGTGCTTGTGGGGGGGGCCATGTGCCCCCACCGAGTCAAGGCCTTGTCCTTGCCCGTGGGAACTCAGTCTGGACTCCCTGGAAGGGGGTGGACATGGGGAGCCCCAGCAAGTCCCCCAGCAAGCCCCCCACTGGCCGCTGGACCTGGCCGGGACTGGCCTGCTCTGCTTTCCGGTCGGAAGCACGCCTTACCAGCCGCAGGGGCTGCTTCCTGGGTCTGCAAAGAGGATCAGGCCTGGAGGCCCTGGGGAATTGGGAGGGTGGTGTCCCCGTGGAGGGGCTCCTTGTCCTGCCTTCCACATGACCAAAGCTGCTGCTGAGCACGCTGTGTGGGGCCGCCAGTTCCCCGGTGGCCTGATTTCCCGTGCAGGCACCAGCCCCAGCTCCGGGCAGGGCCTTCAGGACGTGCCAGGCGGTCCCCGGTGGGCTGGGAGGGCGCACGGTGTCCGCGTCCCCTTCAGAGAGCAGACTCGGGACAGCTGCCAAGCCGGGAGGGGCTGCTCGGGTCCTGCGGGGAGACCAGGAAAGGAGTGTTCCTTGCGGGTGTTCAGGATGCAGCCCTGCCCTTGGGGCTGGGGGGGCCGATTCCCGTTTTCCTAACGAGCCATGTGGGGGGCCCCAGGCCGTGCTGAGCCTCTTGACCTTGTCTGTCGGTCTCAGTCAATCAGGGGCAGCCCTGGCAGAACAGGCCAGGGACTGAGATGACCTCTGTGGGGGCCCCGCCTGCCCAAAACCAGGGTCCTCCAAACGTGCTCCAGGATGCAGGCTCCAGGGAGCACCGCTGGGGCGGTGTGCTAAGCTCGGCGAGGGGGGCAGAGGGGCCCGTGTGCAAGAGGCAAGGGCGTCCAGCTGGGCGGGGCTCCGACCCCAACTTTCTGCCACGAGTGGAGCCCCTGGTGACCCCCAGGAATGGGACCTCAGATGACACATGGGCGCACCCAACACTGCATGGTAATCTGGCCTTGGGCCTCCCTGCTGCCTCCAGTTGCTATGGCGACACCCGCCCAGGGTGGTTCCCCCTGGACCAGAGATGCGGGGCCCGAGAGCTTTGTCCACCAGCAGGATTAGGTGGTGACAGGCCCCCCCAGCAGGGCTGGGGTTTGTAACCCTAGAGGTGAGGGTGGGAGCAGGGGCATTTGGGACGGGACCATGCTGAGCGCCAACTATGTAGCAGGTCCCGTCCTGGCTGCCGGGAGCCCAGTGACAGGCGGGTCCCGCCATCAGCAAGCAAGTGGGCAGTGTGCTGGGAGCAAGGGCATGCTCGGGAGGGGGGCGGGGGGGCTACTGGGGGGAGGCCCTGGCACCCTGCCTTGGGCACACAGGAGAGCTGGCGCCACCGCTGGGCGTGAGGGCAGCATGACGCCTCGTGCGGCTCCGGGGGCCCCGGCCGTGGCTGCGGTGTGGGCCGTGTCTCCCCGAGTGACAGGAACCTATGGAGGGGGTCAGGGAAGCCGTGGGGACCGCAGGCAGAAAGGGGCTGGAGTGGGGGGGGGTGTCAGGGAAGGGGGGGCCATGTAAAGAGCTCAGTCCCCAGCCCCTGGTCCCTCAAGGGTCCCATCAGCCCCTAAACTCGGGGGCAGCTGGTGACCCTGTGTTCTCTGAGTGTCAGGGTACCGGCCATTCCAGCGCGCGCTTCCAGCTGCAGAACCCAAAGGGCCCAGGTCAGCCTCCCCACCGCACGCAGAGCCCCTGGGGAGTCCTCAGTGGGGACCAGCTCAGCCTGGCTCCCCTGTGTGGAGGGTCCCTAAGGGCCCCGGGCGGCCGAGGCGTGGAGCAGCACTGCCCTCTGCTGGAGGCGCTGGGCACAGCCCACCCTGCTCCCTGGGTCCCTCCCTGTCCCAGTTCTCTGTGCATTAGAATCACCAGCAGCCGGGAGCCGTCCCCCAGCCCGGTAGCTTTGGAGGTCTGGGGTGGGGCTGGCATCTGCCCGTCTGGTGGAGGTGCCTTGAGGCGGGGCGGGCGGCAAAGCCCCTGTGTGCTCCGCCTGGGCCTGGATCCAGAAAACTCCCAAGTCACCACTTCCTGTTTTATTTTGCTCCGAAGGGGCTCTACCACAGGCTGAGGACCCGGACAGGGGTGGGGGCTGGAGCCCTTAGAGACCAGCCCTGGGGGTCCCCGTCCCGAGAAGGCCAGGGCTGTGGGCCCAGAAGGTGGGGCATCATTGTACCCTTGAAGGTGCAAACCCAAGGGCAGGCTGGAGCTGCCTGGGGGAAAATCTGGAGGGTGGGGACTTCATTCATTCATCACTTGATAGCACCCCACGGCCCCGGCCTCTGCAGGACGGCCCGGGCACGACTGTCCCTGACCCTGAACCTCAGGCCCTATCCTGACACCTGCGGGCCCTGACCTGACCTGGCAGGGCTGTGGAATCTATGACCAAAGCCCACGAAGCTGGCGCTCTGCACGCACTGGGGCTGGGAAAGCCTGCGTCCACGGACGGAAGGGCGGACGGACAGACGGGGTTGGTTCCAGTGTTTATATGGGCAGAAGTTGGCTGGGAGCTTCCAGGCCAGTCCGGCCCCTGCCCGGAGCGGACTGTGGGGCGGGGACCAGTCTGACGGCACCCTCCTTGGCCGCACTGCCCCTCAGGGGTGTCCTGATGCAGCAGGGCTGGGGTGCAGCTTGGAGAGGCCCGCTCTGGTCTCTGGGGCAGCCACGGGAGCGGGGCCCACTTTCTCCTGTTTGTTTGGTGCCAGTAGCCGCCGGGCCTGGCCTGGGCCATCCGGGGAGATGGGAGGCCCTGGGTCCCACCCCAGCTGGGGATCTGTTGGGCACACCACTTTTTCCCCGGCCTCAGTCTCCCGTCCGTGGCCGAGTGGACACGGTCGAGAGTGTGCCCTGTGAAGGGTCAGAGAGTCATTTTGCTGCCACTGCTCAGGTCAGAAATTGAGGCCGGGAGGGCAGGTGACAGCTCAGGTCAGGATGCAGTGGAACCCAGGCCTCAGCCTGCAGGCAGCCCCCAGGAGAAGGGCGGGCCCGACGCCTGCCCACCTCCCCGGCACATCGGCTGCGCAGCCCGGCCGAAGGCTCTAGACCCCTGCAGGGGGCAGGGTGGGGGGGGACAACACACGGCTCTGACGGGCACAGGCCGTCCAGCGGTCACTCTGCTAGGTGTTCACACGACTGCCTTGGCAGCACGTCCGCCCCAAACCTGCGCATGAGCACGGGTGGCAGGCTTGCTCCTCGCCACTGAAGGCGGAGCCCCGGCGAGGCCCCCAGGAGGTGACGGGTGAGCAGCCGTGGAGCTCAGCCGCACAAGGGGGTGAACGGTGGAGCGGCAGAGAGACACGGGCGCGTCATAAATGCGTGTCGCTGAGTGACAGGAGCCCTAGACGGGGGCGACGCGGAGCCTGGTTGTGAGCAAACTGAGTAGCTCCGGGCCGGTCCGGAGAAGGCCAGGGTGGATGCCCTGGGAGGCGCCAGGCGCCCGTGTGTAGCTCGGCTGGACCACCCTGAAGGGGTGGAGGGAGAGGAGCGGGGTTTGTGGACACGGCAAGGCGGAGGGAGCGTGCATGGGAGAGGCGGTACTCCGGCCCACAAAGCTGCTCCCCGGGCCGCGGGCTTGGCCCTGTCGGAGGAGTGGGGGTGCCGGGCTGGCGGGGGCAGAGCCGGAGACCTCCGTGCGCACCCCCGCCCGCTTCCTACAGGTGGCCACGTGTGGCCCCGCGAGGGACCTGTGCACATGGCACGGGGGAGCGCGCCCACGGAGCCGCCCTGCTCTGCCAGCAGAGCGAGACCAGAAGCCCCCCGCGTGCGCCCAGACCCCGGTCTCTGACCCGGGCTCCTCAGGCCGGCGGCCGTGTCCAGGAGCCGGAGCCTCTGGTGGTGCCCGAGAGGGCAAGGGAGCGAATCAGCAAGAGTGGCGAGAGCACAGGCCCGGGGCACGCCGGGACACAGGACAGCTCCCCGGGGCCCAGGCTGGCCAGCATGAGGTCGCGCTGGAGGGCCACTGCCCGCCTGACGCAGATACGCACTCGAGCAAGGGATGCGGAGTCGGTCCAGGCGCCCGGTATTCGCGTAGACGCCGCGCCCCCGAGAGGTGGTGGCTGAGCCCACTCTGGAGTGCGGGCTGTGTAGGGGGCCGTCCTGATCAAGGGGACAGTGTCGAAGGGGAGAACCAGAGTGAGTCCGCGGTGGAGGACCCTGCCAGCGTGACCTCGGCCAGTGACCAGGGCCACCACGGCGGGTGACAGCCACGTGATGAGGATGCCCCCCCCACCTTGTGGTCTCCCTCAGCCCCACCACCCGCCCAAGCACCGGGCGCACAGGCAGATGCCTGCTGAGGGACATTCCCCGGAAGCCAGTCCCCTTCAAAACCGTCAGGGTCATCAGAAGGGAAGTCCGTCCAGGGGGACCGAAGGAGATGTGGTGGCTCAAGGTCCTGTGGGGTCTTGGATGGGCCCCTGGGCCAGGGAAAGGGCATTAGGGGGACAACAAGGACAGCCCACGTGAAGCGTGGGCATGACACCCCGGTTCAGCTCCTTCGCCGGGACAGTCGTGCCCGCGGGCACCAGAGGCTGGCGCGGGAATGCTGGGCGTGGGGGTGGGAGCGCGGGGCCACCTCTGTGCCCTTCAGTAAGTGTGATGCCTTTCTAAAATAAAAAAGTTTATTTAGAAATTAAAGCAGCGTGTATACATACAAAATGTCACAAACTGTTGCCTGAGTACTTACTTGCGGAAACCCACACGTTTGCTTGTGAGATATTTCAGCTGTTGTAAATAAGGACTTGGCTTTTCTGAAAAGATCCCACATCAAGCCTTTATTAATAATATCTCATATTTAGAGAAGAAAGAGAGAGGGGGGTGGGGGGAGAGAGGGGGGAGGGAGAGGGATGAGGTGGGGGAGGGGAGAAAGGGGAGGGAGGGGGAGGGAGGGAGGGAGGGAGGGAGGGAGGGAGGTGGGGGGACATGGGGGGCCGGTGATGGAAGGGCGTGAAGTCAGCCGCTAGGCTGACGGGCTCTTCCTCCCCCTTTCTCCCCCTGCCCCCTTTTGCTGTCTCCTACCCCCTAAGGTTAGGGTCACTAACTAGGTCACCACAGTGACACCACAGCTTGAGTCCAAGCCCCAGTTTCCCCAGGAGTGAACCTCTGCGGGAACAGGTATGAGCCCAATCACAGCACCACGGGTGGCAAGTTTGGGTCCCCGAGCAGCTCTGATACGGCAATCGGAAAAGCCCCGAGGTCAGCCAACCCAGGAGCAGCCTGGGTGCTTTGGGGACCGTTGGCCAGGCTGCAGGGGGAAGCCGCCCCTTTCACTCGGGGCCCACCTGACGGCCGTGGCCTGGCTCCCAGGCCCAGGCTCGTGGACGCACCAGGGACCTCAGGGGGCAGGGGCCTTGGCTTGGTGCCCGGGCCACACCGCATGCCACCCCTCTGTGCCTGACTCTAGCTCTCCCGTAAAACACCAGACCTGGGGGGGAGAGGCCCCAGAGCCAGGGGTCCAAAGGGAGCATCCCACCAGAGAGGCGAGGTTTCTCCTTTGTCCAGGGTTGGCGGCTGTGGGTGTGGGAGGGGAGAGCAGGGCATCCGTATGGAGCAGAAGACGTGGGCTCTGCAGAGCTTCGTGGCTGGGCCTCAAGTAGTGGCTGGGGGACTGGGAGGCCCAGGGCCTCTGCACCCCGCCCTGGGGATCCAGGGTCACACGGGTCAACTACGTCACTCAGCTCTCCAGGTGAACCCTAGTTTCTGCATCCGTGCAACGGGCCAGTCCTTGCACCTCCTCATGGTGCTGAGCCAGGCTGAGCTTGGTGCTCACAGGCCTTAGCTCTGCCCGGCGTCCAAGGAGTGGATGGTGAGGGCAGCTGCGCCTGACCAAGGACAGGGGGGCGTCCAGGGATCCTCGACAAGTGTGTCCGTCTAGAACCACCGTGCTGTGATGCGCGCCCGTGGGGGACACCCAGACCCGTGTCCGGCCTTCCCCGGCAGCGGGGCGGTGTCCCAGCCCGACGCGGGAGTGGCAGTGGGGCTCGCCTGGGCTGCAGGGTCCCCGGGCAGGGAAAGGGCGAGTGCCCAGGGTGCTGAGGACCAGGACAACGGGGTTGTGGGAGGGCCATGGGGTCTCAGGGGGCCGCAGCGGGGACAGGTTGGAGCCAATGAATGTTGGATATGACAAGTGATACCTTACTTAGGAAAAAAAAGCAACTTCCAAAAAAAAAAAAAAAAAAAGGAAGGAGCTAGGGGAAACGCGATGTGGGTGGAGGAGGGGCCAGCCTCTCGCCGTCCCATCCGACAGCAGGGCTGCCTGGGGCGCCGTGTTGAGGAGGGTTCTGAGGTCTCGTCCGGCGCAGGAGACAAGAGGCCAGCTTGGCTGGGTCTGGGGGGCTTTGGGAGTCGGGGGCCGGTGCGCTGGACAGTGGGACAGAGCTGTCGCAGCCCTGTGCTCCTGGGGGCCGGGGGGGTTGAGAGCGTGAGTGGGCCTCCTGCTTAGAGGCCTGGAGCTGGCCACCCCCCCGCGGCTGCCCCCGTGACTGTGGTCAGCTCCTCCTAGGGCTCTGGAAATTCCCCGGTGCCCTGGACGCCCTGCCCTACCCGCAGGTGGAGGCTCCTCTGTGGGAAGAGTGGCAGCTGCTTGTAAAGCTGGGTTGCGAGTCTCCGGGCGGACAGTGGGTGGCGCTATCTAATGCTTCCAAGCTGAGAGTCCCTCAATTTTGCAACTTTAGGGTTTATAAAACCAAAAGAGGCTCAGGAACGAGCGAGTTCAATAAAGCCCGTCACTGCACACGGAGCTCTGCGGATTACAACACCGGACTGAGGCAGAGTCAAGGAAAGAGACGTTTCTTGAGCTCTTTTTTGTTCCCTGCAAACGGCTTTCCTTGCCGTGTGGAGCGGCAGGTGAGACCGACTCCGGCAAAATGTAACCTCCCTGGAGTACAGGGTGGTGGGGAAACTCGCCACAACTGGAGAAGCCCCTGGCGGCCCGGACAGGTGTGATGCGCCCGGGATGAGGGCGGAGACCTCCCCAGGTGTCCCCACCAGGCTGGGGACGCGACAGCCCAGGCTGTCAGCACCTGCCGCCGCCACCAGAGGGCAGCGTCGCCCCGCTGAGCGCTCCCCGTCGCCCAGCGGGGGGGGGGGGGGGGGGGGCTGCTCATTGGCTGAGCCTGCCGTCTCCTTGGCAACCGTCTCCGGCCCGCCCTCTCCCCGCGCCCACGCGCCCCGCGCTGCCAGCCGCACGGGCCCGCCGGAGGTCCTCACCGTGTCCCCACGCCGGGGGCCGGGGGGAGCTGCCGGCCTGGGAGCGTGGAAGCGTCGAGGGGCCCCAAACCAGTACCTCCGGTTCCATCTCATCTGAGGGGGTCCTCCTTTCCTCAAATGCCCTGTCCTTCCCACATCCCACCCTGGAAGCACAGGGCGGAAAACAGGGAGGGAGCTTTCAGAGCCGGGCAGGAAGGCGCAGGAGCGCAGGAAACGCTGTGACCTGCCTCGTCCCGTCCCCGCAGAGCCCCTGCGTGCCCCTCCCAGCTGGTCTCACAGCTGGAGGGAGGGGGAGTGCGTGGGGCGGGTGCACCTGCCGCTGGGGGAGAGGGATGCAGGTCGCAGGGGATCTGGGGCCTGGGCCAGCCCTAGGAGAGGTCCAGGGGGAGCCGCCTCTGTGGCCAGGCCTTGTCAGGTGTGAAGGGACTATGAACTTTGACCACCTTGGACCCCGATGGGACACCCCAGCCTGTCCCCAGAGCCTGCAGAAAGCCCCCAGGAGTGCACCTTTCCGGGAAAAGTGGGGCATGCCCGGAGCCTGCGCTGGGCATCTCGAGGCTGCCCTGGGGGCCGGGCCGTGCGTCCCAGCCAAGCACTCTGAAGAGTCAAGGTGTGCAACAGGAGGGAAGGCCATCCACAGGGCAGGCCTCATGAGGAGCCAACCCCGCAGGGATCCAGGAGAAGACATCCCAGCAGGGGAACCCCAGGGGTGAGGGCTCGGAGGCAGTAGTGGGTCGGGCATTCGAGAGCAGCTCAGAGGTGAGAGCAGCTGCCCCGCGGGCAGGTCAGGCCCGGGGCCGGGTGGCGTGAGGGCCACGCTGCTGGGCATCAGCCTGACACCTCACAGTCCCACCAGCCTCCTCTTAGTCGCCTTCCAGACAGCTCTGCCGCTTACCAGCCTTCCATGACCCTCCTGCCCTGGAGGTTCGGCCCACTCTGTCCCTGCCACTGCCACCCGCCTCCCCTCCTCCCCTCCTGCGTCCCTTCTCCTCGGCCTCACAGGCTCCGGGGAAAAGGCCGGCACCGAGCCTCCCCCCATGCCCCTCTGCTTCCGCCCGCTCGGAGCCTCTAGGCTTGGTCGGGGTATGCTAAGCAGCCTGTGAGGCTCCTCCCTCATTGCGAACCCCCGGCTCCTCCTCGGGGTGCCCTGAGACCCCAGCGCAGGGCCCAGCGCCCCGTGGGGCTGAGTGCACGATGTGCGGGTTGGCTGTAGATCCCAGAGGAGGGGGCTGTGCTTCGGTAACGTTACAGGTTGTCTGCCTGACGACAGGACCATTGTGCTGGGTAAGTCGGGCTCCGGGGCGCTCGGCCTGAGCACCCACACACTCATTCATTAGTTCGCCCATTCATTCAGCAAACACTGCCTAGAAACCTGAGCTGGCTCAGCAGTTGGCAGAGTCTCTCTGGCAGAAACGCAATGTGGGCCACAGATGGGATTAAAAACGTTCTAGTAGTCACATCAAGAGCCACGTGAATTTGAATAATATATTTTTATTTAACCCAGTATGGTGAATTATTATGACTTCAATATGGAAGCAGTATAAAAGTTACTAATGAGCTATTTTTCATTTGGTTTTTGGCACAAAGTCCTTGAGATTTGGTATCTATTTACACTTGCAGCACCTCTCCGTTTGTGCGAGCCACGTTCCCAGCTCTCTGAAGTCACGTGGGGCTAGTAGCTGGCCTATTGGACAGTGAAAGTCCAGAACATTCTCATGGGGCTGCACGCAGACAGCACGTGTGGGCCGATCCGTGTCAGGAGGCGGGCACGTTCAAAGTGCTGTGGGAACACAGAGGAGAGCAACCGTTGGAGGGGCTGGAAGGCTTCTCCCCTGAGCGGGCACTGAAGGATAAATAGGAGTTCTCTGGGCACAAAATCTTCCAATTTCATCCTTGGTACCCCGGGTAGGGCTCATGAAGATCGAAGAGAGTGTGAAGAAATCAAGGACCTCCGATGACCTCCCCACCAGGTGCTCCCGGAGGAACCCAGGGTTTAAATCCTCTGATTTCTGCCCCTGAACCAGTGTGGATGTTTTCCCATCTTCTGGTCACAAACACCGTGGTCTAGGAGCTCAGCTACTGGCAGGTGGCCCATAAATCTCGAGCTCTATTGGCTAGCCCACTGGACAGTATGGCCTGGTCCCACTGCGGTTTACAAGGCCATTGTGCCTGTGCTTGAGAACCTTCCGGAACCTCTGTTTATGTGTTACAGGTGGGGAGCCTCGAAGCTCATCCGTAACCAGGCAGGATTCTCTGGTTACTGCCTGAGGCCTGACTGAAATCGCTCTTCCTGCTGCTGGGGCCCCGGCTGGGCTGCTTGGCAGGGTTGCTCAGATGTGGCCCACCTATCTAAAACTATCAGATACGGATCTTCCAAAATGTTTCTACGAAGAATCAAAAGATTCAGCCTGCATCAGGGACATCTCTGGATAAGTGACCGGTGTAGGGGAGGCTGAGGGCTGTGACAGCTCTTTGTGACCAGAGGCACGTCCCTTCCACTCTCTGGAGGGGTCCACATTCCCTGCTGTAAGGGGAGGGGATTGTTCTGGAATTGAAGTTTGTGGTTCTGGGTGGCAGGGTAGGTGGCAAGCGGCCTCTCCCTCCCCCAAACCTCCCTCCTCTGCTGTGTGCACACTGGGGCTTCATCCAGGGGATAAAGTGCCCCCCAGCCCCTGCAGACACTTGCTGCACCTTCCACAGCGGAAGGGGTCCCACGCACTCTTCTCGGGGGGCCTGGGCGGGTTGGAGCAGGGCTAAGCTGCGGCCACCATGAAGGGTGCTCCTGTCCAGTCCAAACTCCACGTGAAGCCGAGGGAAGTAGCCCGGGGGTGACTGGAGGGAGGCCGCACCCACACAGCCACGTCCCGCCGGGTTTCAGAGCTGCTCACAGTGAGGGCCCACCTCACTCGGGAGCCCAAGTGGGTGTGCGGTGTGAGATTGGGCGTGGATTCGGGCTCCGTGACCCCGTCTGGCCTCCACGCATCACCTGTAAGGTGGAGGTAGTGGCAGGTGTCCTGGCCCCCGTGGGGTCGGCCCTATGTCGGGCGGGCTGGACATCTGCCGGACGCTTCTCTTGCCCACTGTCCCGTGCCTGGGCTCTTTCGGACTGGTACCCCCTGCCCCGCCCCAGCACACGGTGAGTGCATCACTGTGCGGGAAAGGGTTGACTCGGCAGACCCCATGTGCCCACAGCCCACGTTTTCCAAAGAAAGGTCTGGCCCGGGCCCAGCTCCTGGGAGGCAACCTCTGAGCCCTTCGGACATCCTGCCTTGGTTTCCCTGGGGCCTTGGCCCACACCAGAGAGTCTCTGCTGATGATGGCATCTACGGGGGCCCTTGGGTCACACGGTATCAGCTTGACCTCTGGAGGGACAGAAGACTCAGGTCAGCTGCGTGTGTGTGACCAGCGCCTGGCGAGCTCAGATGGCTTCCCTGGTTGGCCCCACGTGTTGTCATACAGGGTTCCGGGATGGCTGACCACCGTCCACATTGCAGGAGGCCACCGTGCTGCTGCTTGGCTGAGCTCTGGGAGTCCTGGTGAGTCCCTGAACCCAAGGTTGGTCTGGGGGGCCCCGGAGCTCATCTCTGCTGGTTGGCCCTGCAGGCAGCTGAGTGGGGAAGGTGCTGGCCTGTTTCTGTCACAGCCCACAGAGGGCAGTCCTGTCCCAGGAGCACCCCAAGTACAGACGCCTGCACATTTTGCTGAGGCTTCCCGGGCCTTTGACACCTCTCTCCAGCTGCCCACATTCCCAGCTCTCGCCCTGCAGGGCCCGCCCCCCCCCCCCCGGATCCCCGAGTCCCCGGGGAGAACCACAGGGCTCCAGGTGTGGGGAGCCTCCGTGGGCTGGGGAGGCCTGTGCTTGCCCTCCTGCCCCGTCCCGGATCTGCCCTCCTGGCCACGGGGAAGCAGACAGGGTGGAGGGGACACTGCGTGGCAGAACTTCGGACACGAAGACTTGTGTCTTCTCGGAAGCTAGGGTGCTGGGGGCTGGTGGGGGCTTCCGAAGGCGGCATCTGGATCTTTCTCCTCGGGCTCCGTGAGGCTTCCACGTTGGCCTCGCTGAGGCTTTGGGGGTGCCAGTAAAGCTGGGATGGCCCGGCCCCGTCATGTAGCCCCTCCGGAGGCCCTCCTGTGCCGGCCCTCCCAGAGGGGTCTCAGGCCCCAACGGTGGGTCTGTCCGGCGTTTGGGCCGTTGCTCAAAGTGGTCCCCTGCCTTGACCACTCTCCCCCATCTCTGCCTGGGGAAAACCTGGGCTCCCTCTGGGGCACAGATGCCCCTTCTCCCCTGAGCCCTCTGGAACCTGCCCTCCCTGTTCAGCTCCACACCTGCCTCCAGGTGAGTCGGTCTCGATGAGATGCTCCCTGGCGCCAGCACTGGACAGAGGCCGCCTTTAATGAGGCTCTGCGTGGAGACGTGGCTTCCCCGTGGCTGCACGCCTCAGCCGCGGGGCTGGGAGTCCTAGCAGGCCAGTCTGAGCCCCAAGCCTGGTCCTGAAGCTCTGCCCTGCTCTTTCCGGGGCCACGGCCTCCCCTGCCCCCCCTCCCCCCCATGTGGCCAGGACTCTGGCATTGGGGAGAGGGGCCGTCCTTAAGGCCCTGTGGCCCCAGGCCCGTGTCCTCCCAGGGTCCAGCCCCGGGGCGTGGAGCCGGTGGACGACTCGGACCGGACTGGGGCCCGCCGCCTCCCTGGCCTGCAGACGTGGCCGGCTGCCCCCGCCCCGCCACGTCTGCACTTCCACCCGGCCGGCAGGAAGCCGCGCGCTCTTGCTCTCTTTTTGTGAATTTTTGGAGGGTTGTTGTTGCAGGAAACATCTGGACGTGGTCCAAGGAACATAATGAAAAAGAGAGAGAGAGAGAGAGAGAGAGAGGGAGAGGAGGAGGCAGGGGTTGGGGGAGGTTTGGAAAAACCATCTGATTTCACTTTGCAAAGACAACTGCAATTATGCTCGGAGGGCCTCACAGCCACCTCGGATTCAAACCATGCCACTGACGTCAGGGGGAAACTATGAAGCTCGAGATGCTTTTGTGACACACACCACACAGAATGGGTCCCAGGCCGGCTCCTGGCTTTCGAATCAGGACAGTTGATGAAACGCGGGGTCTTTTCCAGAAGTGAGAGAAGCAGAACAGGGGCCCTCGCCCTGGGCTTACGGGGGTGTCTGGTCTCAAACTCGCGGCCAGGCCCCGCTGGGCCGGGCTGCCCCTCTGCGGGAGGGAGGACAGAGGAGGAGCACTCCACCGGGCTCCCCGCCGAAGTTCAGTTTCCGTCAGGCCCACCGCGAGCCCACCGGCCCCAGACCCCAGCGTGGCTGAGCCGGCTCTGCTCTCCCCGCCACGCCTTTGGCGTTGAGGGCTCCTGGGCCTGGCATGGTGCCCTGGGACTGTGGGGCTCAGGGCTCCCCGGTTCAGTGTATGCCCCACTCCGGTGCTTTCTGAGCATGTCCTGGGGTGGGGGCCGAGGGACGCTGACCCTCACGCGGTGCCCAGGTCCTGGCACCTCTGCCTTGGAGCTGGAGGCAGGCTGGCAGCCAACCTCTGTACCTCCTGCCCTGGGGCAGTTCCAGCCCCTGGGTCAGGACGTGCCTGTCCCAGCACCGCTCGACGGGTCTCCCGAGGGCCAGGGCCCAGAGCCAGGGGTCCGGGAACATGACGGGAGCTGCACGGAGAGGGTGCCAACTTCCCGTCCTTGAGATTTTAGGGCTTCTCTGTAGATGCCTCCGCCCAGCACCTCCCCGCCCCCCGCCGATGGAGGCCCAGGCCTCTGGCCCAGGTGACCACAGCTCCACCTGCGCACCCCTCCCGGACAGGCCTGTGATCCCTGAGGACCTCACACCCGGGGGAGTCTGCCCGGGGCGGGCTGGGGGGCCAGCTTAGTGTTGTCTCCATGTCTCGTCGGGAACGTTTCTTGAAATAAAACCCCGCGGAGAAGCCCAGTGCCATAGCAAGGACAAGCGGGTCTCTGCCTGAAGCGACTCAGGTTCAAGGGGACCAGCTGACCCTCGTCAGACCTGGAAGCAAGGCCCTGCCCTGGGAGCCCAGCCAGCAGGGCGCCCCCTGAGCCAAGCCCCACAGGCTCTTCAGGCCCAACTGGAAACTGCCCCCACCTCTCTTTCCACTCGACAGGTGGGAGGCCCAGTCCTCGGAGGGCACGGGGTGCGCGGCAGACGGCCACCAGTGGGGTGCGGGCAGAGGGCTCCGGGCCCGCGTGGGGCTGTGGGGCTCGGCTTGGAGGGGGCCCGGCTGGGCGGGGGGCAGAGCCTGGCTCGGGACACGGGGCGTGGGGCGCGGGGGGCGCCGTCTGTCTGGGTCACGACTCAGCGGTGCCTGCAGCAGAGTCTTGAGTCATGGGCTGGGGCCTCCTGGCCTCTGGGGGGGTCTGAAGACATTTTTTCCATGGAAACTAGCCGCTGGCTCTCTGCTAAGCAGGGAGCTCTTGGTCCCCCTCCCCCCGCTTGTGGGAGCCTTGGCCGTGGGCTACGGCTGTCCTCGGGCTGATTCCCTTTGTCGGACTTTCCACGGGCCCGGGGTGGGGTGGGAGCGCCAGGCAGGGGTCAGACGGGCGGGTTCTGGACCTGGGTCAGCCCCCAGCCGGCGCCTGCCCTCTGAGCCTTTGGTTTGCTTTCTGTTTGCATCTCGCTTTGGGGCGAGGTGGGTCAATGAATATCAAGGGTCTGGCTGGGAGGGGACAGACCTGACTCTTCGGTTGGCACTTCAGGGGGCAACAGGTTGGGACAGGGGGTGTCAGGAGGTGGACCGTCCCAAGACGGAGGGTTGGGGGCATGAAGACGGTGGCTCCGCAGGTGTTGGCCAATGCTGCTGAATTTAAGAGCGGCCACCCGGGAACCTGCCCGCCGCGGCCCTGGTGGAGAGACACCTACCTGGTCTGTGTGAGGCCCCCGGCCAATTCTCCACTGGGGGCCTTGGCCGTAAGCCTGTGAGTCAGAGATCCCTCCTCAAGCCCCTTGAGGGCCTCCTCCCGCCACGGGAAATGCAGGTGTCCCCAGGAGCCCCGGAGCTTTCCATGCCGGAGGGGCTCAAGCTAGGGGGCAGTGGGTCAGCAGTGATGATCCCTGGCTCGGTGTCACCTAAGAGCAGGGGTTTGTGGCTGAGCTTGGGAACCCCACCTTCTCTGTCCTCTCTGTAGCACAGGTGGTAGGGCAGGGGGACAGGCTGAAGGTCTCCAGCTTGGGGGGGCGGTGGGGGGCCTCCTGGCTGGACGTGGATGCAGCCTTGGGAAGACCCAAAGTGGGTCATCCCAAGGGGTCTTGGCAACGTGGCCCTGGGGCTCCAATAGGGGAAGCTCTGTGATGATCCCTGACCTGCTTCTTCCTCCAGGAAGCCCTCCTGAACCATGTCTGCCAGTCTGACCTTCATGTGTTCTAGGTTCTGTGGACAGAAGTCTCTCTGGAGATCTCGGCTCCTGCAGGGTTCCCCATGAGCCCCGACTGTGCTGACCAAGGGGCGAGTGGGTGCCGGGCGTGTGGGCCTGTAGAAGGTGCTGGGCTTTGCACGCAGATGCCACCCACAGCCTGCACAGACTTGAGCAAGTTGCCCATTGCTCCAAGCCTCGGTTTCCCCTTCTGTGAGATGGGATCATAGCAGCACTGGCCTCCCTGGGTTACTGGACTTAACGGTGATGGATCTCCGGGCCCCTCAGACAGTCCAGGTCCCAGCTTCGCCCCAGAAGGCCCTCTGTCACCACGCAGCCCTCAGCCCTTCACCCGTGTCCTGGGAACGCAAATATCCTGTTTCTTCTTGAGCTCTTGCCCGTGAATGTTAGCATCCAGGGGGCTCCTGCACACAGTGGTCACTGAGCACATCGATAGCTAACGGTGGGCCTCGGGCTGGGTCTGTTTTGTCCCCCTGCGGAGTTCCCGGGCAGCTCCCAGGGGCAGTGGCGCTGTTTGTCACAAAGCAGCAGGACAGGTGGACAAGGGCTCTGGGCCTGGACCGGAAGAACCCAGCCGTGCCATCCTCAGCTCTCTGACCTTGGGCGATGACAGACCCTGAGCCTCGGTTTTCCCGTCTGTGCCATGGGGCCAGCGCCCACCTCAGAGGGTTCTGGTGAGGAGTCCTGCTGCCTGTGAACGTGCTCAGGGCCAGGCCGTGAGATGCCCAGGAAGGGGCGGCTGGCGGCGGCCGGGGTGCTCTTGCCCGTGCACCTGCCCTGGTCCTCTGGGCTGTGAGGACTTCTGGCTGTGGCCACAAGGGCTTGTGCGGAGAGTCCTTCAGAAGCCCCCAGAATAGGGCGCCTGGGTGGTTCAGTCGTTAAGCGCCTGCCTTCGGCTCAGATCACGATCCCGGGGTCCTGGGATCGAGCCCCACGTCGGGCTCCCTGCTCCGCGGGGAGCCTGCTTCTCCCTCTCCCTCTGCTGCTCCCCCTGCTTGTGTACTCGCTCTCTCTCCAATAAATAAATAAAATCTTTAAAAACAAACCAAAAAAAAAAAAAAAAATCCCCCAGAATAAGCTCTCACTCTGCAGCCTGGGGAAACCAAGGCCTACAGAAGTTGCAGCTGGCAAATCCATCCTCCTTGCGGTGGCCGGCTTGTCACCTTCTGAGTAGGGGCCTTGGGGACGTGGAGATGATAGAGTCCCTGCAGGAAAGGGACCCTCCACAACGCTGGGGTGATTGGAAGCAAGTTTAATGAGGTCACCGTGTTGGTTGGTGTAGGGGCGTCTCAAGGGCTAGTGCAGGCCTGGGCCAGCTGCGCGGGGCGCTGTCACCAGCGCCGGAGCCAAGGGCCGGGTGGGGCCTGGCAGGGGGCACGGAAGGGCTGGGTGACCCCGCGCCGGATGGATGCCGGAGGGCAGCCGGGCCCCTGGGGCACAGAACAGGGTGCGGGATGCGCACAGTGGGTCCAGGGGGGTCACTCGGGTCACCAAAGGCGGGACTTCCAAAAACAACAAACGCTCCATTTTTGAGAACTTACTTCATGAGATTCAGGTAGTGCCGGAGTTAGCCGTGGCCCCCAGCCTTGGCTTCCTGAGTCCAAAGTGAGAAGCCCCTCTGCGTGGGTGGCAGGCCCCGGTCGCCTGGGCTAGAGAACCCCAGCACTGGGCTCCCGGAGTCAGGGCGACTGCCTCCCCCAAACAAACACCTGCCTTTGGGCTGCCCGGGGCCCCCAGCCACTTCCTCACGTGCAGGCAGTGTCTTGCTGGCCTGGGAGGTACCCTCGCCCCTCGCTGTCCGGCGCGCCGGGGGACGTCCCGAGCATCTGGCCTCTACCGCCAGACACCAGCAGGTGTTCCCCACCCTGGTAGCGACAACCACAACTGTCTCCTGCCGTTGCCAAGTGTCCCCTGGGGGACAGAATCGCCCCCCATTAAGAACCCGTGGCCTAAAGAAATGAGCCCTCCCCCTGAGTCAGGTGGGAGCACGCCCCGCGTGGGTGTGGCCTCCTCCAGGGAGCCAGCCCCCCTTCTCCATGGGTCCTCATCATGCTCTGCCAGAGGAGATGCCCGTTGCCTCCCTGACCCCACTCAGGGAGGGTGGGGGCCCGCTGGCTGCCCACTGGGGGCCGAATGGGAGAAAAAGCCTCGTGGCAGGTGCCTTGCAGCTCGCCGAGGGGTGGGGCCCTGGGGGAGGACCTTCCACCTTCTTTCTCTAGGGAGGAAAGAGGGGCCTGCGTGAGGACCCACCTGCAACCTGGTGGCCGGAGGCCGTGTGACCAGTGCTCGGCTGTCACAGCCCCCATGGTCCAGGACTTGGTTCTCACGAGGCCGCAGTCCGATGTCACCGTGTGGTCGGAGCGTCACACCGGGGCAGGGAGAGCCGCTTCCAGCCCCCCGCTGGCTCCCTCGACGCCCCTCCCCCCCCGCCCCCCCGCTGCTCGGCGGCCTCCCACCCCGCAGCCGGCTGGGGCGGAGCGGCGGTGCCGTGTGAGTCACCCCGCACACCGCGACTCGCACACGTTCTGTTGTGCTGTGCTGGCCTGTTCCAGCTCAGACAGGTGCCGGCTGTGGCCATTCTCCTGATGGCTCTCGTGGCACCGTCCTGTGGCCTGTTTTCTCACACGCCCGGCTCCTCTCCTCCACAGGACGCCAGATTCCGACAGGCGGGGTGGGTTTGGTCAGTGCCAGGGCTGGCTGGATCCTGGAGGGCCTGGGGGGCCATCTTTGGGCTCGGGACGGGAGTTGCAACGTGGTGGTGTCCATCAAGAGGGACACGCTTTCCGACCCTGACTGTGTGGCTTCAGGCACGTGACTGAGCTCCCCTGGGCCTTGGTTGCTTCGTCTGTAAAATGGGGATCCTAATGGAACCCCCTCCTCCGGCCCGTGAGAAAGCATGCAGAGGCCCAGTGCAGCCCCTGGTCAGGAACCCCCACATGGGCATTGCTACAGCGGCAGCTTGCCCCCAGCCAGGGGCCGGGAGGGCTGCGCCGGGCCTCGCCGCGGCAGGACGACCTGGAGGGAACCTGGCAGGAGGACGGAGGCAGAGAAGGGGCGCTCACTTCCCAGCTACTGGGCACGGTCAGCGGCCGTAGCCGGGGAAAGCCGGGACACAGGCCCGTTGCGGGGGTGCTAGGGTAGCACCAGCTGCTGGGCTGGAGGCAGGTCGGCGCCCAGCGAGGGGGGGAGGGAGAGAGCGAGGCTGGCACCTCTGCCATCGGGCAGGGCCGGGGCGGCAGCCACGCCTGGAACCCCGGCCAGCTCTGCACTCCGGGGGCTGACGGTTTGTGAGCACACGGAGCTCGCGGCTGGTGCATTTTCTGCCTCTTTATGGCAGCCGGGCTGGCGCTCCCCCGTCCCCGAGACAAACCAGACAGCCCTAGGGCTCCCCTGTTGCATTCTTCTGCCTGAAGACAGACGGCAGTCTGATGAGCGAGGGCATCAATTTTGTGCAGCAAGGGAAAAACAATAAACCTTTAAAACAACTCAACAATAAAAATCCCGCCAGCAGAACGCCCGGCCTGGCAGCAGTTTTGTGGAGTCGCTGAAATGAGGGGGGACGCTAGCGGCTGAGACGGGGTGGCCTCGCTGGGGTCCTGTCCTGGGCCGCCTGGCGGCTGTCCGGGGGCATGGGGCCCCAGCCCCACCCCGCGCTCCAGAAGGTTCCATATTTGTGCAGGTCACTGGTGAGAGTCTCTCCCAAACATTTCCGTAGCTTTCACTCCCGGTTACTCGACGCCTCTGTTCATGACAAAATAGTAAAAGAAGTTTCAACAGGAGAGCAGAAGGTTTGTGCTCAAAGCCTGTTCATCACCTGACTTCCATTTTGGAAGGGGCAGATGCCCCGAGCCTCCACACCCCCCGCTTTGCACCCCCAATGCCCTGTCCCCCCTCAGAGCGACCATGACAATGTCCACTTCTAGCCTTGGTCCCCAGGCTTGACCGGTGTAGGGGTGTGTGGGTCGTCTGAGCCCTGGCCGTGTCCGTAGCTCAGGTGGGTTTGGGGGGGGGTCCCTCTGGCAGGGCTGGGAGGGCAGCTCAGACGTGTGAGGGGAAATAAGTCGGGGCTGACTTCCATGATCCAGGCCCACCCAGAGTTTACGCTGGTGAGCGGATGGCCTCTCCCTGTGGTCTTGGCCTGACCCACGTGGGGCCTACGTGGCCCGTGAGTTCTGGGCTGGCGGCCTCAGCCCCTGGAGAGCCCCTGTTGGCAGGGCGCCCATCCCGAGTTGGAAGTTTGAGTCCTCCGGTGGGGGGGGGGGAGCGGGGTGAAGCTGAGGCTAGCTGGGGACCCTCTATGCCCCCCTGTGCCCCTCGGGAGGAGGCAGGAGGATACCACAGCTGGTGGGCTGGTGGGGTCCGAGGCATCCTGGGGGGCCCAGCCTTGTCTCGTGCTCGTGCCTGTGTGGAGGGCACAGAGCATCTGGGGCTCGGATGGGCCATCCTGGAGCTTCCTGGGCAGGAAGAGAGTCCTCCGGGCCTCTGGGGGGTGGGGAGAGCCCCTGGGCCACGGCTGCATCTCCCTGCCACTCTGCTCTGCTTCGTTCACTTGGCTGGCCTCCCTCATGCCCGGGCTGGGACCACCGGGCTCCCTGCTCACCTCCGGCCTGTGTCCCTGGCTTCGGTACTGACGGGCCTGCTGGCCTTGGCTCACATGTCCACTCCAGGTCTGGAGTGGGCAGGAGGGGTCACCTGACGCTGGCCACCCCAAGGCCTCTCCCTGCAGGGGCTGAGCCGGGGCCGGGGCAGGAGTGGAGTCCAGCCCTGGGGCTTGCCTGCAGCCCTTGACCTTCCACTCTCCCCAGCCCCAAAGGATGGTCTGGACTCGGCTGCCCCTCCTGCGTGCAGGGACATGACCCAGAGCCCAGATGTGACCCATGAGGAAAGTGCCGGAACCCTGGTTGGTGCCAGCAGCCTGGGGTTGCCCTGTGGTGACCAGGCACTCACGCACGCCCGGGGTTCAGTTGTTTGTCATTCCTGTAGGGCAGGGCACCGGGTTCCCCCCGACACACGATGGCTCTGCCATCTGGGAAAGGGTGTCCAGCATGGGCTCTGGGCTCCCTCACCCGGACCGGCACTCGGTCGTCCCTGCCACTGGTCGCAGGCCCCGCAGCTGGGCCGGGTGGGAAGCATGAGTGTCTCGGAGGAGAGCCAGGCACCCCAGTGGGAACAAGGGAGGCCACCCCCCTTTCCATCCCCTGGCATGTCCTCCTCTCCCAGCCCAGCTGGGCACACTTGCTCCTGGAAGCCCTCACAGCCCATTGCGAGTGTCCACCCCACTGGCTCCATGTGGAGACTGACCCGGGCTGAGCCTGGACGGAGCCCCTGGGAACTGGGCGACTACAGCTACCGCCCTGCTCTCGTGCTTGGGGGCTCAGCCAGGACTTTTGCATCTTCCAGGTGCTTCCGAGGAGGCCAGGTGGCTGGCACCCAGTCGGTGGGGAGGGAGATGGGAGGAGGGAGCAGTAGGGCCCACTAAGGACCTGCTTTCTTCCTGGGGAGAGTGGCCCCGAGCACCCCAG
>NW_027397184.1:231653-266719 GCF_003265705.2 Callorhinus ursinus | reverse complement strand
CTAAGGACCTGCTTTCTTCCTGGGGAGAGTGGCCCCGAGCACCCCAGTGGCATGTGCCCCCGGCTCTTGGGAGGAGGCTGGGCCCTGTTGACTCCCACCCCCAGGACTCCCACTCTCTCCCACCAAACCCTCTCCACAGCTGCCCTGGCACGGGGCATTCGCAGACTCCTCGGGAGCCAGGGAGGCCAAAACTGGGTGCTGGGTGGCACAGGGTCAGCTCAGATGCCTTCACTGAAGTCACGGGGACAGTGGACATCTTCCGAGGTCCTCCCAGCAGAACTCCAGGGGGAGGATTTATACTGCCCTGGAGAGAGCACCCACGGTCAGCCTCTGAGCCACTTCACAGATGTGAGGCCTGAGCTTGGTGACCCACTGTCCCTCACCCTGCCGTGACGTCCCCCAGGGTGGCTGTTGGCTGGTGCATCTGTCCTCCACTGAGAGCCTGAGCAGCTGAGGAAGAGCCCCACCCCTGCAGAACCAGGTACACAGCTGGAGCTCAGTGTGCATTTAGAGAGAGGATGGCACATGCACCTGGGAGCACCGCTGCTGCAGTCAGAGGGCACACTCCTGCCTCAGGACCTTTGCACCTCCCTGGTTCTCCGGCATCTCTCCGCCATGCTCCGCTCTGGTGTCCACTTCCAGGCAGGGCCTTCTCTGAGGGAATGTTCAGGATGCCCCCACTCTCTCCTGCTCTCGCGTTTCCTCCCTGTGTCTTCCTTCCTCAGGCTGGGAGGCATCTGGTGTGTACTTCCTTCTGTCTTCACTGGACCCAGAGCAGAGAGGTATGTTTTGTTCCCAGCTGTGTCCCTGGTGCCTGGGGTAGGCCTAGCCCACGGAGGCATGGATTTGGCCCCAAGAAAAAGCCTGGCCTGGGCCTGGGGGAGCAGGGGGGAGCCTGCTCCTGCTGGTGGGAGAGACCCTCGCGTCCCCCAGGGCCGGCCCCCTGGGACCCTTTCCCCATTGTCCTGGGAGCAAGGAGAAGCAGGCATGGGTCCCGTGGGGCAAAGGGCTGCAGAGTTTGTGAAGGGCATGAAGGAAAGGAGCAGAGGGCCCAGCTTTGAGGAGGGGTGTTGCCGGTCCCAGCAGGACCCCCCCCGCCCCCACCGTGTGCCTGCTGGGGGCACGGCTGCCGGCGACACGGGTGCCTGGGGGCTGCCACGTGGACACTGCCTGTTGTCCTCCCTGTCTCCGTGCATGTTCAGGAAATGAATTTTTTCCTCCTCCTTTTCTGGGCCTCTTCCCGGGGAGGCTGGCCCTGTGGGACAGGAGGCGGGCCCTGGCCAGGGAGCTGTTCCCCAGTGCCCCCCCACTCCACGGGCTGGGCCTGAGCCGGGAGCCCTCATTGTCCCCTCTCCCCAACCCCCAAGCTGCATCCTGACTGCACCTGCCCCTGCGTGTGTGCAGATTTCCTGGGAGCCTGGCTTTGGGGATGCAGCCACGGTCAGCTAGCGGCCCTTCCAGAGCCCACACATTCGGAGGGTGGGGGTCTACGGAAACCCTTGGACTCCTAGAGCTTCCTCAGCACAGGCTGGGGACACACCCGGGACCCGCTAGGTAGTTGCTTCCGCTCCGGGCCTCGGCTTGCCCACCTGTGTGAGGAGCAAGGTGCTCCCGAGAGCTGCCGGTGGTGGTGAGGTGGGTGTAGATGAGGTCTGGGGCTCTGGCTGCCAGCTTGGCCACATCTCAGCTGCGTGGCCTCCAAGCAAGTGGCTTTCTCGCTGCCTGAGCCTCGGGTTCCCTGTGTGTGGAGTGGGCTCTAGTGAAGCCTCAGCCTTGGCAGCGGGGAGAGCTGGGGCCGCTGCTTCATCCCATCTGGAGCCCCGCGGTGCTGTCTCTGAGGACCGAGCTTTGTGGCCTCGGGCCCTGGTGGGCAGCCTCAGCCCTGGGGCGGAGGGGAGCTAGGATCCAGGCTGCGGGATCAGAGCCCCGAAGGAGGGCGTGGGGCAGGCCCGCACGGGGACGCCCTTTCCTTGCATCCCACCAGCGCTCCATCTCAACCCCAGGGCAGGCCAGCAGCAAGGCTGCCGGGAGCTGTGGCCTGGATGCCACCCCTTCTCCTCCACGGGAGGGACTCGGCCTGTGGGGAGCCCAGGAGGTGGGCAGGGCTGGCCCCGCGGACTCCTCGGGCCTGGGCCTGAAGACAGAAAGTGCCCTGGTCCTGGCAGGACTCTGCTGGTCCCCGGAGCCAAGAGTCTGGGGCAGGGAAGCTCTGATGAAATCAGAGCGAGTGTGGGCCGTTCTGACTCTCGGTCCGGCTCCCTGTCCCTCCCCCCTTCTTCCCTCCCCCCCTGGCAGGGTTTGACTCATCCGCCCTTGTAAACGCGCTCTTGAGCACACTTTGGAATGGGAAGGAATTTTCGGTCTTTGTGGAGTTTTATTTAGGAGATACAGAAACCAGGTGGATAAAATGATCTGCATTTAGGCCTTATAACACTTGTGAAATGTATTAAAAAATGCTTCAGTGCGGCTTTTGATCCTCCTTTCAAGGGGAAGGGGAAAGGGCTTTGCGTTCCCTGTTTGAGGGACATTCAAGGCAGGCCCTCAGGATGCGGTTCTAAGGGAGCTTTTGTTGCTTTCCTACAAGGTCAGCAGAAGGAGCTCTGTGAGGGGATGAGCCTCGCCCCCCCCCCCCCAGGGGCCCAGGGGGTGGAGGGTGTGGGGCTGGGCTTAGGGTAGGGGCTAGGATGCTCAGGGCTTCCACGCTCTCCCCCAGGGCAGGCCAGGGTGAAGGGCTGCAGTGAACCTGCCGCCCAGCCTCAGCTTGTGCCCACAGTCCGAGCAGACCCACTCGGCCCCCCAGCTGCGGGCTTCCTCCTCCTTCCACTGTCTGTGGGACCCCCGGACGGCCGAAGAGCAGCTGAGGGGCTGGGCCCTGCGACAGTGGAGGGTGAAGGGGCTGGGTCCACTCACCAGCCGGGGAACCAGGGTCCCGTGGTCAGGCCCTCCGTCTCTGCCGGGGCCACGGCGTGCTGGGCATTGCCCTCCATAAGGGACGCAGTTCTCCACCGTGGATGGGGCTCTCCAGGCCCGGGTCCTCACTGTGGGTCTCCCACCAGGGCTCGCGTCATTGCCTGGCACCTCTGTAGAATCATCCTCTACCCTAGAGGGCTCTAGGACTGGCCCCTTGCTCCAGCACCCTCCGACTTGAGTCCCACGTGCTGCCCGGGACTGTGAACTCCTTGGGGTACTGGCTCCTCTTCCCCAACCAGGCCCAGGCCTCCATCCAGGGGGAGGTGAGGGGGGTGCATGATGTCCCCGGGCTGGCTGGGCTGCACCTGCCGGTGCCCAAAGGCTCCGAGGACCCTGGGAGGAGCGAGTGTCTCCCGATATTCCATCCCCCGTGTAGAGGTCCAGGTTCCCCCAACCAGGCTCTTGACCTTGGCCTGCAGGCCTGCCCTCTCGGATGTTTGGCTGTCTGCAGAGTCCATACACTCTGACCGTCCGGGACTACGGGCTTGGTCCTGGGCGCTCTCCACCGCCACCTCCCTGCAGGCCCCCTGGCTTCCACACTTGGGTTCCCACTGCCTGCTCCTGGCTCTCGGGTGTCCCTTGTCTTTCTCTAGAACATGGGTGGTGGGTGGGCTTCAGAATAACCATCCAGACAGACCCTTGCTCCTCACAGCTACCATTCGGCCTCTTCCAGATGCTCCCCTCCCATTCGGTCCCGGCAGAGCTGCAACCACTGGACCTCCACACAGAGCCCTGGTGGTGGGACTGGCAGTTGGGCCCAGTGTCCTGGATTTGTTAGTGCTTTACTGCCATCTTCGGGGGGCACCAGCAGTGCCCACTGTAGCCAGACGGGGCACGGCTTGGCTGCATCTAGCTGGTGGGCCAGGCTGTGCCAGGCTCTGGTGGTTTCCAGGGCAGTGCCGAATGAGCGTGCTGTGTGGTCATCTGCATGCCCCTTCTGCGGGGTCCCCCACCCCCATCAGGACTCAGGGGGCCCCGATCATGCCCGTTCTGTATTGGGACCTGGGGCTTCGATACTGCTCTGAGTCCCCATGGCAGGGGTTGGCAGGAGATCCTGATGAAAGCCGGACAGATGAGCAGGGCCACCAGGGCGTGGTCCTGCCTGGCCCTGGTGGGGTTAAGGGTCCTTCCTTGGGCCCTGCCCACAGGCCGGGCGGTCTGGAGTGATGAGTCCAAGTAGGGCGCCGGGTGCAGCTGACAGGGCCTCGGATGCCCTTTCAGGCGTTTGGAGGGAGGAAAAGCTTCTTGTTTTAGTTTGCTCATAGGTTGGCAGGAGAAGTGGCCTCAGGCAACTTATGAAGCAGCAGTAAATCCTGACTGAGCCAGGAATGGCTTCAGGAAGTGTCAGTGAAGGGGTGGGAGCCCCTGGTGCTGGCCTGGACAGGGCTCCCCTGGGGCTTGTCTGTCTGCTGGGGTAGGTGGGTCTCCTGGCCGGGCTCTGACTCACCTTAGGGACAGGGTGACTGGACTCTGGCTGGACTCGGGAGGGCGAGTGGCCACGTGGTGTCTGGGCCGGAGGCACCAGCCCTCACCCGCCCGTCCGAGGACAACCTCCCCCGGCTGGGGGCCGGTGTCCCTCTACAGGCCACGAGCTCACTCCGCCAAGCCTCGGAGTTCCATGTGGGGTGAGCCCACCTCGCTAAGCCTGTATCACTGCAGAATCCTATTTTCTCAAGACACCTGTTCCTCTAGCATGCATGCGGGTGTTTATTGGGAAACAAGTGTTTGGCAACATTGTTTATTGTCAAAGGAAAGAAGAGAGAAGCCAACATAGGCGGTTGAGGGAGACTCTAACCCTCCGAGCTATGGACTGTTTGTGCTCCCCCAACCCACCCAATTCAGATCATGAAGCCCCAACCCCCAATGTGACTGAATTTGGAGTTGGGCCTTTATGGAGGTAATTAAGGTTAAATGAGGCCCTTGGGTGGAGCCCGCATCCTATTGATTGGTGTCCTGAGGAGAGACATGGTCTCTCTCTCTCTGTGTGCTCTCCCTCCCTGCCATGTGAGCACACAGCAAGAAGGTGGCCATCTACAACCCAGGAAGAGAGCTTGCACCAGACAGTGAATTGGTTGGGACCTTGATCTTGGACTTCCAGCCCCCAGAACGGGGAGAATAAATTTGTTAAGCCCCCAGGGCTACGGCGTTTTCTCATACACGTCTGTGCAGACTAAGACAGGGTGCCTGAGACAGGGTGCCAAAGCCCACAAGCTTAGCAATGCTAATGCAGGATGATCTGTGGCTTTGGTTGAGCAAATATAATAATGAGGCCCTTGAGGGGCGCCTGGGTGGCTCAGTCATTAAGTGTCTGCCTTTGGCTCAGGTCATGATCACAGGGTCCTGGGATCGAGCCCCGCATCGGGCTCCCTGCTCAGCGGGAAGCCTGCTTCTCCCTCTCCCTCTGCTGCTCCCCCTGCTTGTGTTCCCTCTCTCGATGTCTCTTTGTCAAATAAGTAAATAAAATCTTAAATAAAAATAAAAATAAAAAAAACCAATGAGGCCCTTGAGTGGTAGCTAGCAAAGAACTTGAGAATCTTCTGATGATCTGGAATCTCAGAAAACGAAAGGGGTGCGTGCCATTATCCCACCCGAACCCGGGCACGTTCCCCATCACAGAAATCTGGGGCATGAATCTGTTAAAGGGTCCTGGGAACCCAGTGCTCCCTGGTATTCAAGTAGGACTTTGCATGATCAGTGAAGGTGCAGAAGTAATTCACAATTCCTCAGCATGGCAGACGTCTGTCCAGGATTGCTATAGCACCATTTGAGCATCTCGTGATGAGTGTACTGTCCGGGGCTGCATGCCGTGAGCACACGCTCAGCATCCTGAAACAGCACATGCTGATCGTCTCACTGTTCCTGGGGGAGGAGTCTGGGCTCGGCTGGGTCCTCTGCAGGGCTGCCACCAAGGTGTCGTTGGGGCCGGGCTCTCATCTGAAGGCTCGACTGGCGAAGGGACCTGCTCATGTGGTTGCTGGGAGCATGTGGGGCCTTGAGGGTCGTCACACGAGGCCTTCAGTCCCTTGCTGGTTGTTCCAAAGCCACTCCTACTTTTCTCAGTATTCCTTATGATGGCCCCCACTTCCAGGTACCGAGTCCCTCCTTACTTAGCTGGGTGTCCCCCAAATATTACCACACTCTTAGTGGCTTAGAATGACACACATTTATCACGTCACAGTCTCTGTGGGTCAGGAGTCTGGGCAGGGCATAGCTGGTCCTCTTCTTGGGGTGTAAGGCTACCACCAAGGTGTTTGCTGAGTCCGAGGTCTCATCTGGAGGCTCAGCTGGGGAAGGAGTTCTTTCTGAGCTCATGTGGCTGTTGGCAGCACTCAGTTCCTTGTGCCGTGGGCTGGCGGGGGGGGGGCGGTCCTCCACTTCCTGCAGGCTGCTGGCTGGGGGCCAGTCTTAGCGCCTGGCTGGTGTTAGCCAAAGGCCACCTGCAATTCACCACCTCCCCACACTGCACTCGCTTCAGCAAAGCCGGCCAGAGAGAGAGGCTTCAGCTGGAGAGACAGGACAGTCCTGTGTAACCTGGCCGTAGAAGGGGAGCGTTCAGCTTTGCCACGTTCTCTTGGTTAAAAGCCACTCACAGGTCCTGCCCGCTCTTGGGGAGGGGCTTATCCAAGAGCACCAGTTCTAGAAGGTGGGAAATTGGGGGCCATCCTAAACTCCTCCACAAGGAGGCAGTCACCCTTGGAACTGGCTACTCTCCTTTTAGGCCTCAGATCCATCCTGCCTTCCTTGTCCTGCTCCGTGCTCTGGGAAGCTGAACTCTAGGGGCCACGTGTTGGGCTTGGCTGGTGGGAGGCGTTGGCAGGAATCAAGGGAAGAAGAGAGGGAGGTGACCCCCATTTCTCCCGCCCCCACCCTGCTTCCCTGCCTGGCTGCCTTGTGGGGTTGCAGCTCATCAGGGGGCCCCTCCTCGGTGACACCAAACTCTCGGGTTCTGTCCCGACGCTCCCTGCCCGCCCTTCGCTCTGGCAGACCTGGAGATGGCAACGGCTTTCCTCTGCAGTCATCCCCCCACCCCCACCCCCGCCAGCAAACTCTTCATCTGGGCCCTGGGGGTTTGTCATCTCTGTCCTTCCAACCCAGGCCATCGTGTCTGGGGTGGCCCACGTTTGAACGTTCTTGCCCAGCGTGCGCTAACCAACTCCGGCGCCCACGGCTCTCATCATCCGTCTTGCAGCAGGTTGTGCTGGTGCCGCTGGCCACAGAGACGGGGCTGAAATAAAATAATGGCCTTCGGGGTATCTTTTCAACTTAACATTAAGCTCCCTACTGCAATCGCTGTGCCTCCTCGGAGCCTGGCTGGGGGCCTTGTGCACAGCGGGCTTGTGCATACCTTCTGAGGCTGGAGAGCCTGCCTGTCCTCACCCCTCGTGAGAGGGGAACTGAGACTCACAGTGGGGAAGAGAGCTGGCCAGGGGCAGTGGGCTTGGTGCTTCTCCCTGACCTCTGACCCACCCGAGCTGCCGGAGAAGAAGACTGGAAGAGGGCCCAGGAGCAGGGACAGCGGGGCTGGGGCAGAGGTGGTACAGTGGGGAAGCTGCCCACATGCAGGAGCCCTCGCCCTGGGCCTCTGCGGGCGATTCATCCTCTGTATGGTGGAGGCGGAGACGGGCATCCCGAAATTTAAATCAAATTCATTGCCATATGAATCATATGCAGCCCCTGGGACTTCCTGTCTCCCTCCTCAGGGACCTCATGAGCTCGGGCAGCCCTGGCCTGATCAAGGAGAAAGCAGGGCTCACCCTCCAAAGCCGTGCATGACGAGGACCAGCAGGCCCCGGCCTCCCCCCAAGGGCCTGACCTTGGGTTCAATGGGAGGGAGGCCAAGGACACACTCTTCCTCCCAGAGCTGGATCTTGTCAGGGTGGGACGGTGGCAAATGTCCCACTGCCCAGCTGCTGAGGGTCAGGCAAAGCTGCTCAGCTTCTTCGTCCGTCAAACGGAACAAAGACCTGGTTCCGTGTGCCTCACCAGATGGGAATTAAGCGTCAGGTGGCAGGATGGCGTCTCAAGGCTCTACGAGGTGTAGGGGGTGAGGGGCCTGTACCTGCAGGTAGGATCCGTGTGGCAATGTTGCCTGGGGCCCCGGGTGTCGTGTGCCCTGCTGGGGGAGGTGGGCAGCCGCAGAGCCTCACGGGTTCTGTTAAAGATGAACACGCCCACATGCTCTGACTTGGCGCATCTCCGCCTCAGGAGGCGGACACGTGTGCCCAAGAGATGTGCACAAGCATGCTCACGACAATGCTGAGACAGCCCGGGAAACATCCTACCTATCTCTCGATGGGAAAACGGATAAACAAACTGGGGTGTGTATATATCAACAATCACAGCAACAGAAATAAATGATCTTCAGTAGTTGAAGAGGCAACACTGAACCACGGGCTCTCGGGGTGGGGTGGGGACACAGCGGGGGCAGAAAGAAGGAAAACAGGCCGCGCGGGCAGGACTGAGGGTGGAGAGTTGGGGGCATGTGGCCGCGGAACAACGCGGTTTTGAAATCATCGGTGGTGTTTTATTTCTTAGTCTGGGTGGTGGGCGTGGAAGAGCTGAGCGTACATTTATTTTCTGTAGAATAAGGTACGCCTACGCTATGACTTTCTGCGGGTCTGGTACCTGGGTAGTGAGAACAGAGGGGACCTTTACACACCTTACCCTCACCTCATACTCACCGCCGATCTGCGGCACAAGCACCCTTGTTGTCCCCGTGACAGCCGGGGCCACTGGGCTGCTGCCGAGAACCAGCTGCCGGGGCAGCAACACTTCCCAACACCCCTTACGCCTGGAGGGGCCGTGCAGCCCAGGTCAGGCCAACAGAATGCAGGTGGATGCATGTATACAGGCTACCTTGACCCCGGCCCCTGGACCCTCCCATGCATGGAGGGAGGGTCCATGCTCTCCTTTCCTTCACTAACTGGACATTGATGGGGAAATCACACGTCAGTCTCGGTCAGCCTGCACCCCCGAGCCCCGAACACAAGGCCAGCCGTCCCCATGATCGCTGGATGTTATACGAACTAGAAGTAAACTTTTACTTTCTTAAGCCACTGAGATTCAGCCTTTATGCATGACACCAGGGGTCAGCAAACCATGGCCTGGGAGCCACATGGGGCCTGTCACCTGCTTGTGTGTGGACCTGAGTTCAAAATGGCTTTTGTTTTTCAAGGACGTTTTATTTTATTATTTTTTAAAAGATTTGATTTGAGAGAGAGAGGATGTGTGCGCACATAAGCGGGGGGGCGTGGGGCGGGCAGGCAGAGGAAGAAGCAAGCAGACTCCCCGCTGAGCAGGGAGCTCAATGTGGGACTCGATCCCAGGACCCTGAGATCACGACCTGAGCCGAAGGCAGACGCCTCACCAGCTGAGCCACCCAGGCGCCCCTCAAGGGCTACAGTTTAATTGGTTACAAACCTGCTTACCCATTATCTTCAATTTTGCCTCTTGGCTCATATGGCTTAACGAATTCACGACCTGGCTTGTTAAGGAAAAGTCTGCGACACCCAACAGCCCTGTCTCAGGGAGGGTCCCCTCAGAAGCAGTCTCTGAGACCTGGCCTCGAGGGCAAGTGGTTTATCAAGGGCAGCGGTTTATCCAGGAGGCATCGACAGGGAAGTGGGGAAAGTGACCAAGAAGGCTACCCCTATGAGAAGCTGGGGCAGAGACCACGAGGGGCTTTGGACGACACGCAGAACATGTCTCAGAGTGTCCCGCGAGGGGGGCAAGGAAGCCGGGCATCATCCTCCACTCCCGTCCCGCGAGGAAGCCACGAGAAAATCCATCCAAGAGTTTCGGGTCAGAGAGGGCCTTAGGGACAGATGGCATTGGTGAAAATTACCTGAACAGACAGACCTCTGCTTGACACGTGAGGACACAGGCTTGAGGTCGTAAAAGCAGCAAGCGCCCAGAGAACCATGTGCAGCTAGGTCGGCTGATCGCAGCTCCTGGCCTCCCCCCAGCTCCTCTTGCTGTGTCGGGGGCCAGCAGTTCCAAGGCGTATCTGTGGCTCTGGCACCAGAGATCACATCAGGGGCTGGCCCAGTGCTTCCGCTCCTTCAAAGCTGAGAGACATATCGTTGCTTCAGGAATAAATTCACTGGCCTCAGACTTTATTAAGCTCTACTCAGACCCAGAGCCCAGAGCCTAATGAGTCCCAGATGCTCAGGAGAGGCCTTCAGATGTGGACTTTCCATGGAAGGCTGGGGAGATTGCAGCCTTGCACCAAAGCTGGGCTGGTACGGTGGGTGTAAGCGTCACATTCCCACACAATCCTCGGTTCTGGAATTAACTTCTCAGTTCATGGTCCTGTGGGCTGGAGAGTTTATCCAGGGATAATAACCATGGGCTCATGAAATCATAGGATTCCTGGGGCTGGGTGGGGCCACAGAGAACCCTCTGCTCCATCTCCTTGGTGGACAGAGGGAGTGAATGGCCCAGGGAGGGGAGGGTATGCCAGTCTCAAAGCAACTTCACGGTAGACTTGAGACTCATTCCTCATGGGGAGCCGTCCCCAACAACCACAGCACCAGATGCCCCATTCAGGGCCTCCTGCCCGTCTCTAGGTCACAGAGGTTGGGAAGAGCCCAGGGTGGCCAGGGTCAGGAGTGGACAGAGGGGCTAGGCCTGGGTGAGTGCTCTTGGGGACACTGGGAGTACCAGTGTGGTGGCTCTCTTCTGCTGCGGAGGACGCCTCTCACATTCCGGGACCAGATTCTGTCCAGTGTTGGGTCCTCCTTCTCTGGGTGCCCATGCCACCTTCCAAGAGGCTCCCTCAAAGATTACCTCTCTGCCAACTCACTGAAAATAGCTCTTCTCTCTGCACAGTGAGACAACTCAAACAGTAAAGCCAAGTTCACAATGGAGGGAAAATGGCCCCGAATCTGACTATCCCAGATAAAAGCTGCACCTAGATGCCCAGGCCTGGATGACCCTTGCCCTGCTCGAGCTCGTCCCGTGGCTGTGTGCCCACCAGTAGTTGCGATGCCACGTCCCCCCCCCCCCCCCCGCCAGGCCCTCGTGGTGAGGACAGGTTGTCCCCTAAGGCAGGGGGTCTCAGAGCCCTCTCCTCCGGGCAGGACAGACCAGGGCCACGTGCACGAGGCGGCTGGACTGTCACCGCCTCCCGCCGGCCAGTCGGGGCGGTCCCCGCGGGAGGCCGAGCGCCAGCGTCCTCTGCAGGTCTCCATCCCCGCTCTGCGGACGCAGTGCGGCTCCCTGCTCTGGGCTCCTGCACTGCCCGGCTCGCCGGCATGTGGGGCGCCCCCAGGTCGGGGCGTGAGGTGCAGTGGTGGGCCCCCAGGGGCTCTCCGGAGCCCTGCGCCAGCCGGGCTCTGCGGGGAGGGCTGAGGGGCAGGGCTGACCTTGGGTGCTCCTAGCCATCCTCCTACGGCCCCTCCAAGGCCCGTGCACATGCTCTGTGGCCACCAGCGTCTCCAACCGAGCCGCTGCGGACCCTTCGGTGGTCCCCAGGCCTTCCGCGCAAACGATGCGCCGCCGAAGCGGCGGGTGTCGGTCTTACCCTCCGGAGCCCACTCGTTCCCACCCAGTGCCTCTCTCAGGTCGGCCGCGTGGACACGCTGACCTTTGGGAAGGCGACCCGCAGGCCGGCCTCTCCCCACCAGGGCGCACCGTAGCTCTCCCGAGCTGCTTCCCTCCTTCCGTCGTCGGGGTGGAGGCCTGCCTGAGGCCGCTGGCCGTGCTCAGCCGCCGCGTCGCCCCCCGCCCCGCTCTGCGCGGAGGCTGGGACACGGCCCGCCGGCCGCTCGGCCCCAGGCTCGGGCTTCCGCATCTGCGTTTTGTGCTCATTTTGTGGTCCAATGATCCGAATTTGAGGACACCTGCGGCCTGCCCCGGGACCGTCGAGCCTCAACTGCCCCGGAGCCGGGTGAGGGGGTGGCGGGAAGACATGGCCACGTGCGGGTCTGACTGTGGCGGGACTCCGGGGGGGAGCTGACCCCACCATCTCCGCCAGCCCGGCCTCCTCCCCTGCATGTCAGTGGGGTGTGGGGAGCCGAGCGCGGCGTTTGCACGCAGGCGGCCTTCTGGCCGGCGCGGGAGCCGCTGTGCCACCATCCACAGGCCTGTGGCCGTGGCCCACGTTGGTCAGCGGCCACTGAGCCCGGAAGGAGCCTCCTCAGGCCTCCTTAGCGTAGTGCCCTAGGTGAAGAGAAGTAAAGGCTGACCAAATGAGGGAAGTGAGGGCTCTTTATTCATGGCGGGCTATAGCAAGAGAGTCGGGTATCATTACTTTCATTTTGGCAGAGACTCAGAGGCAGGCAGAGCATCAGAAAGACTTCATAGTGGAAAAAAGAGAAGGCTTCAGAGAGGCCCTGTTGGAGGCTGTTGGCACAGGGAACTGTAGGTGGGGTAACTAGAGGCAGCATCCCGTGTGATGGCTTAGGGGTGCACACTTCCTCTTCTGCGGTGGGTCCTAAGCTGGAAGTGAGGACACAGATTACTTGCCAGGTATTGATCAAGCCCATTTTGGACCTGTTGCTGCAGGGGTGGTTTGGTGTCTGGGTTGTTGCTGGAGAGACAGCAGTAGGACTTCCCATAGGTGTGTTTTGCAGCAAGCTGCCTTCCTGGGCAGGTTACTATAGACGGTGGGATGGTTTCCCGGGCTCACTGGGTGGTAGACACAGTGGTGGGGGGGCAAAGACACACGAGACACAGGGTGGAGTCCTGCTGTAAAGACATGACCGAACTCGGCACGCGGGGAGCCCGCTCTATGCTGGTGTGGCCCTTGCCAAGGGGAATAAGCTGGGAAGAGAACATCCCGTAGCGAGAGGGGAGGGGGCCAGTATGGTGAGAAGATCCCGGCCTTGCAAGCCACCAGCCTGGGTTCACATCCAGACGCTGCTGCCTAAGGTCAGGTCCACTCGTGGAGCGTCTGTCCCCCATGGAAGATCGGTGATGCCCCCCTCCTTGCACAGTTTGGGGGGGTTATTGGAGATCAGTGATACGAAGAACGTGGTGTATGGTAGATGCAGGAATCAGTTCCTTACTATGGATGACTCGGTTTCCTACGTGGGACTCCAGAATCTCGGCTGTAATGGCTAGAGTCTGCTCCTTGTAGATACTGATGCCTGAGACTACCAGGAAGGAGCAGTTCTCTCCCTCAGGACTTCGGGGAGGCAAGGAAAATTGCAAATGGTCAAGCCCATGCTTTAGCATGTAAATGTGGGGAGGTTACTGTGAAGTCAGCTTAGACGTGGTGACAGCCGCCCTTTAGAGGAGACAGCCAGGGGAACCTGAGAATAAATGTCAGCTCCTCACGGAGGAGTTTTGGGTTCTGCCAGCCGATGTTGCAAAGGACAGGTCTCTGCTCTGGCCTGGATCCTTCTCTTCCATGTGCGTGGTTCTGAGAGAGTAGTTCTGGGATCAGTCGGCTTTGCATCCAAATCCTGACTCCACCACCTGGGGTCCTGGATGAGTTACTGACCCCCCAGAAACTCCCGTTTGTAAAATCAGGGCAATGATGGTGCCTACCCTGTTGGGTTGTTGGCAGGAATGCCCCGAGAGAACGGGCAAAGAGCACCTAGCCTGGGACCCGGCTGGGGGTGGGGGGAGGCGGCACTCAGCCAGGGTACCCCAGCATCACAAGAAGCAAGAGCATGTCTTGTTACTGTGTTTCTGCACGCAGCCCGCTGCCCTGGCCGGGCCTGGCCCATGTGCAGCAGGACGCTGGGCTCTTTGACTCCATCTCAGGTGAGACTCTCTGGAAGAACCTTCCAGGAGAGCATTTGTATTCTCACTGCCTCCTCTGACAAGCTCTGCAGAACCAGTGGTTGCCTCCTCGGCCTGTTGTTGGGGAGTGGATATGGCACCATGATTCTCCTTGTCTCTTTCCTCGTTTGCATGCTGGTTTCCTGGGTCTGTGTTCCCTCCATGGATGAAGAAGGGGCTTCATTATAATCTGAGCTAAACACAGGCTCCTTCTGTGGCCAGAAATACGGCCCCCTGGTCAGGGACCACAGAGGCTGGCATTTACTGAGCCCAGAGCCTGGCACATAGCAGGTACACAACAAAGTCATTCACAAACACCGAGCGCCTAGTGGAAATACTGAATCCACGATGTAAGAGTGTGTTTTTTCCTATTTATAGTTGAGGGAGTCAGGGAGTCAGTGATAAAGTGACTGTGGGCTTTGCGGGGGCAGAGTGGGGAGCCGAGATCTGAACCCACTTAACCGCTCAGATGCCCTGACTTCCTCTGTGGCGGTCAGTCCACTCCTCCGATGATCGAGCTGGGGGACAGGTCATCGCTAGCTTGTGTAAAATTCTCTGTAAGCCCTCCGAGTCAGGAGAATGCGTGTCATGGCAGGTGCTGGAGAAGGTGGGTTTTCTCAAAAGGCTGATGGAGGTACCCCTGCCTGGCCATGTCAGAGAGGCTCCTGGGTCCCAGGCTCTCGAGGCTGAGAGGATACAGGGCCCCAGCCAAGGCCCCCGACAAGTCGGAGAAGAGATGGCTGTCTCCATCTCGGGACTGAGGGGCTGGGGAGCCCGATATGCCCCTGAAGCATTTCACCACGAGCTTCAGCAGTCCATGTGTTTCAGGAGCGCCTGCTCACGCCCTGCCCGGCATCTGCTGTGGATTAAGGATCAGTGAGTTCACCCCGAGGCCCCCAGCCTTACTGGTTTGCGTGTTAGTGGATAGGTTTAAGAAGAGTTCCAGGGTTTTGTGCAATCCTCTCAGATAAGAAGTCCAGTTGGGGTTTTGAGCAGAATTTTTTGTGCTGCCAAAGCATTCCTGAGAGTCCCGAGTCGCAGCGAAGCTTGTGCTTCCCGTGTGTGCTGCGTGCCACGACCGGGTGGGGCGCTGGCAGAGGGGCCCGGAGCCCAGCTGGGATGGCATTGCATCCACTCATTCACTGAGCAGATAGCCACCGGTTCCTGCACTGGGCTGCACCTTGCTCAGTGCTGGGACTTCCAGCCCTGCCCCTGAGAAGCTGGCCATGTGTGGAGAGAGGAGAGGTTGAGCCAAGTAACCTGAGTGTAGTTGCCCAGGTGACAGGTGCTGCGTGGCAGGTGCCCAGGAGTGTGGGAAGAAGTAACGGGGCCAGAACTCGGCTCGGGGGCCACAGGGGGCTTCCTGGAAGAATTAGAATTTGAGTCAGATTTTGATGAGTGAGTAGAAGTGAGTGAGGTGCAGAGCTGGGGCCACACAGCCTGCCAGGCAGAAGGGTGGGGGGAGTGTGGCCAGTGCCAGGGCTCAGAGGAGGTGAGCCAGGCAGGTGCAGGGAGCAGAGGCCACGTGGGGGAGTGGGGCAGGTGCTTGCACAGCACAGGTTGACAAGGGTGGGTGCAGAGCCAGGCTGGAGTGAGGGCCTGGGGTTGGCAGCTTAGGCTCTGGGCACTCTCTCTGTATGGAAAGGAGAAGGGAGTCGGGAAAGCCACTGTCACCGTTCACTGATGGATGAGGCGGTGTTTCGGAGTTTGTACCGTGGCCTGGTGTCCCCGCGTCCCAGCTGTGCTGCAGCCTTGGGGAGCACTGGAAGGAACTTAAATGGGAGCAGAGTGTAGGGATGTAGCCAGTGGCGTCCGGTGGAGCCCCCGGACTGGACTGCAGGGGTGTGGAGGGTGTGCAGAGGACGCAGCAGCAGGTGTGAGGTTCCTGCCATGTTCTGGACAAGAGAAGGTGCTGGAGGCCCCGGGTGGGCGGGGTGGACACCTCGCTGAGGGCAACGGCTCAGCAATTTCAAAGGAGTGGGGTCCGTGTTTAGTGATGGTGTGGCTCTGGCTTTGCTGGGAGGGCTGACCAAGGCGTTAGCTGAGCCATTAAGGAACGTTTTCCTATTCCATCAGGCTGGTAGGTTTTGGGTGGCAAGGTGTAAGATGGGACCAGCGGGTCTCAGGGTCACGGTTCCTTTGTTACTCCTCCTTCACTGTACTGGGGATCTGTCGGCCTGAGGTAACATCCTGCAGGACCCTGTGTTGGCAGATGAGATACTCCGTGAGGCCTAGGCACGTGGGGTTGGCAGAGGCCGTGTGGAGAGGGAAGGCAAAGTCACCCTCGAACGCTGCTCCGTACAGGAAGGCAAATCGCCACAAACAAAGGAGATCTGATGGGTTCTCATATACTCACCTCATCATAAGGGTGCTGGTCGGTCGCTGGAGGGGGGCCACCGATGGTCACGCACTCAGCAGAGGCAGAAGCTATAAGCGGCCTTGGTGAGAGGCACCCAAGGTCATTGGGCGGGTGCAGAGCCTCCCGCCCCCCCACCACGCGGCTCTGTCTGTGTGCGCCTTGTTCAAGCAGGGTGGTGGGCAGAGAGGCTGGCTGAGCCTCCCTGGGTGAGCATCCTGACCTCCTGGCTGTGTTCACACCAGTGTGCCCACAGGCCATCCTGCCGGCCTGGGGGCCAGTGAACCACGGTGCACACGTTGGGAGCCCATCCGTCCCTGAGACCTCCTGCTCTCCGACCTAGTCCTGTCCTTGGCCATTCGCCCTCACCCTGGAGTCACTGTGTACCCCAGCCCTCTGCCGCTTCTGCCTCCACGGGTCCTGCTCGGAGCTCTGCCTTTCCGGGCCACACCCGAGGGGGTGGGGCTGACGCACGGTGGGCGCTGTGGCTCCGCATGTCACCAGTGTCGTGCAGCCCGTGGGTGGGCTCAGCGGGAAACGATGCACTCGGAAAACAGAGCTGTGCGTGGAGAGCGAAGGCGCATGGTCCGGCCGTGGAGCGGATGGGGGAGAGGCTCAGCTACTCCTGAGCTTGTGTGATTTGTTGCATGGTGCAAACCCACAACTATGTTTTTATTGTTTGGTAACGCTTGAAAAATTTTGCAGGAAACTCTTTTAGCAGCAACAAGCAGAGAAAGCCGAAGTCGTGCTTAATGAAAGAATTGGATTCTTATTTCTTTCTCTCAAGAGTGGATGCTGAACCTTTACGTGTATAAAATGGGTGTGGACGTTGATGTCCCACATGGGGCAGCAGTAACAGCACCGAGGGTGTGGGGACCAGGGAGGGGCCAGCCGTGCCGCAGAGGTGGTTACTGAGGGCCCGGGAGTCGCTGGTGGGGTAGCGGCTGGCCTTTCCCCAGGACTCCCTGAGGCCTGTGGTTCATGCAGATCTACCATCTGTCCTTCTAAATGAACTAACTGTGCCCGCGTCTGACCCCAGGCCTTCTTGTGCATGGACGGTCAGAAGACCTCTGCGAGCCAGCCAGTGTTTAGATGAGCGACGTAGGAGTTTCAAGCAGGAAATTGGTTAAAGTAATTTCAAAATCGTTTTGATGTTTTTCACCCAGCTGACGGAGTTCAGGTAAAGCAGCTGGAAGGGTATTCTAGCAAACGTGAGACATCTAATGCGCTGCCAATAGAGCTGTAAATTCAGGGAGAAAAGCCACCTTCACAGAAAGTTTGTTGCTTTTGAAGGTGATTACAAGACAAATTTTGGAGGATCTCAGCCTTGTGATTAAAGAATTGCTATTTTGACCAAGTTAAGAAACCCGTCATCCCTGGGGACTCCTCAATGCATGGAAACCAGCCCGGGGTGGTGTCAACAGACACCAGAAGGTGTGGTTTTCAAAATGTACGAATATTTTTATGTCCCCACAGAACAGCTGCATGACAGAATTCGTTTCAGAGGTGCTGCGTAATGAAAGACAAAGCGCTTGAGCAGGCAGCGTGCACCCCTGTGCCACCGGATCCAAGTGCAGATTCGTTTGGCCGTCGAAGAACAGCCTGTGACGGCAGGGAATGTTTCTGGAAGCGAGTCTACATTTTGGCTGCATTTTGTGGAAGTTGGAGGTTTTTAAATCGTACTGTTTGACAAAGGGAGCACCAAAGCACTTGAGCTTTTGGAGCTTTCAGGAGTCAGTGTGATGGAAAGTAACGTGTGCAAAGCGGAACGCACTGCGGCGCGTCCCCAGGGAGGCCGGGAGGAGACAGACCAGACTTAACTCTAGGGGTGCGGAGGGCGTGCAAGATCTAATTTCCAAATGGTGTAATTGTGCTTTGGAAAATCGTACTTGTGGGAAGAATGTTCTATGCTGCTTTTAGGTTTAATTGGATAAATTTATATTTTGAAACGCAACGGAACAAAATTAAGATGGCCATTGAGAGGGTTCTGGAGCAGGGACAGCTCATTTGAATTTTGCCTGTAACCTAGTTGTTGCACATGGAGACCCCGAGCCTCTGGATGGCCCAAATAGAGACCTGAGCACGGCACCCCAGAGAATACTTGCGCTGGGACATTTACACGTGTAAGCAGACCAAACACAAAAACAACAAACTCCAAACACATGAGCCCGGGCCTGTGACTCCCCCCCCATGGAGCAGAAACTGCCCTGAGCCTGTGCGGCTCTGGCGTCTATTGAGAGTGTGTCGTCTGGACTAGGAGCACTGTGGTCTACAGAGAAAGGGCTGGTGGGGCCCTCAAGGAATACAAAGCGATGAACGTAAATTTGAATGATTTGGCAGCAGATTCTTGGAAACGATAAAAGATAAGATCGTATTGAAACGAAGCCCGGTGGTGAGTAGGAGAGAGCCTCAGGATGGGGGCGCGGGAGAACGGTAAATGGGTAAACGTGAGCGTGTCCTGCCGTCTCTCCGTCCTGTGCGCCTGCAGGTTTGCGTGTGTTTGGGAAGCACATTCTTGCCGAGGCTGGTTTTTGGGGAGAGCTGTTTCACAGAGCCTCCGTGATGACACAACCACCTCGTAGGCAAAACGTATCCCACGAGCTTCTGTGACTTCACTCCAGGGGCGTCCTCCACTGGGGACGAATCCAGGGTCACCCCCGCTGGGGGCGAGGGAGAGGCAGGTGCCCTTTATGCCCCTTTCCCCTCTCTCTCCCCAGTGCCCAATCTCTGCACTGTCGGCCCACCCCGCCAGGGGCCGCCTTGACTCCGCAGAGCCGCCGTGGGGTCCTGTGAGGGCCCTGCACACCCACGGAGGTCACTGTCGGGCCTCCTTTTCTGGGCTCCGGCATGACCCCGTTACCTCCTTCCTCTGTGCCCAGACACGGGACAAGGCGGGGTGGGGGGAGCCTTAGGCTGTGGGAAACAGAGAGCTGGCTGCTCCAGCCAGCTGTGTGACCTGCTCTGAGCTTCTGGTGACTTCCGCTGAGCTTGGGCTGGCTTTGGCCCAGAGGGTTTCCTGGAGGGGCCTCAGGGGTGGAAAGGGGACATGGGGAGAGGCCCCGCTCTGTCTGTCTTGCATGGCGCTGCTCGCGGAAGAGCCCTGGGAGCCCAGAGGGGACGGCCGAGCTGTGTGGGCCGCGGGCGTGGCTGCGGGCCTCCATCCAGCCTGCTGTCCTGCCTGTCCGACCCGGAGCTCTCCCAGGCTCCTGCTGCTGCAGCAGACGTCGGGGCCTGAGCTGGGGAGGCCACCTCAGGGTCAGGGGCCCCTCAGGAGGTGCAGCGCTGCCTGGTGAAGGGCGGGAGGTGGGGACGTGGCGTCTGTGGGAGGCCCGGCAGGGCTGACTCATCAGGAGCTGATAGCTGAGCAGAAGGGGCCCAGCTGGTCGCAGAGCCTTGGGGATATCCCTGTGTTATTGCAAACTGGGGCGGAGGGGGGAAAGACGGGGAGGTCTCCTTGCAGCGGGCATTCCGGCCTGGCGACCTCCCCTGGAGAGGCCGTCTCAGGCCGCAGGCTGGCCCAGTGTGGAGGGCCCAGGCACGGCCATCCCTAGGTCCAGCCGCACCGCCCGGGCCTGGGGAGTGTCTGGGGGACTCGAGCCCTTCCGTGCTAAAGCCAGGAGAGTCCTGGGCACACAGCCATTGGCCCCCCTCGCTGGGGCTGCGCAGCTGGAGAACATTCACTGTTCCTCCTGATATAGTGGCCTGGGAGGGGGAAACTGAGGCTCCCGGAAATGAAGTTACAGGCCCAAGGCCCTGAAGTTGTTAGGACCGGAGCTTGGAGTTCCGAGTGTAGGGCCCGCTGTTTGTCCTGAGACCTTCAGGTCGGTCCTGGCGGCAAGGCGCACGGTCAGTGATGCTCCCTCCAGCCAGCTGCCGACAGCCTCCAGAACCTTCTGCTCCCAACACCTGGCAGGCATTTCCTTCTGATCCCAGCTGGTGGACGATGTGACTTTTGGACCTGATGAGGGCGTTTATATATATATTTTTTATTTTATTTTATTTTAAAGATTTTACTTATTTATTTGACACAGAGAGAGAGATAGTGAGAGAGAGATCACAAGCAGGGGGATCGGCAGCCAGAGGGAGAAGCAGGCTCTCTGCAAAGCAAGGAGCCTGATGCGGGACTCGATCCCAGGACAATGGAATCGTGATCTGAGCTGAAGGCAGCGGCTTAACCAACTGAGCCACCCAGGTGCCCCGTGATGAGGGCGTTTAGAGGCCCTAGCGCTTCTGGGCTCGTACTGAGTGGCCTAGGGCAGCCACACGCCCTTGCCTTCCTGGCCCAGGCTGCTACCCAGGGGCCCTGCCACAGCTGCCGCCCAGCCTTGCCGTTCCTGTCCCTCTGTCTCTCCCTCTGCTCCTTCTTCCCCTGCTGGTGCCCAGGGACCCCATGCTCCGTCCCCACTGCCATGGCTCCATGTCTCTGTGTCCCCTCGTCTCATGACGACACTGGTCACTGGCTGCAGGGCCCACCTTAATCCAGGGCCACCTCATCCCAATCCTTAACTGATCACACGGGCAAAGACCCGATTTCTCAAGAAGGTCATATTCTCAGGGCCTGGGTGGACATGAATTTTAGGGGGACACTACTCAACCTACTCACAGAGTCAGTGCCAACAACATAGGCGTCTCCAGCTCCCTGGGTTACAGGTTCAGTAGTGCCACCTGCCTGCGTTTAACGGACCAGACTTGGGTGGCGTCACACACCGGCGTGTAGGTTCGTGCACTTTCTCTTACCCACTTCCCGCGCCCACCTTCTCTTCTTGCTCCCAGTGCTTGTCTGCGGACACACACAGGAATCTGCTTGGGACTCACCCTTTAGGATTTCCTGCAGAGACCGGGCTGATGGTGTGGAACTTGCACAGTTAATTACTGCTCTGAAATGTCTTTATTTTGCCCTCATCCTTGGAAAGCATTTGAGCTGGGTTTTTCCTTTCAGGGCGTTGAAGACGGCCTGTCATGGCTCCTGGTTTTCGTTCCTGCGCTCCGGGAGCCTGCCGGCAGCGCGCCTCCCAGGAAAGCAGTCTGTCTGTCCAGCTGCTGCCCAGAGATTCCCTCGGTTTCACTAAGCTAGGTGTGGGCTCCCTGTTATTTACTACGGTGCTGCTTGGGGCTCCGCGGACTTCCCCAGGAGGTTTTCTGGTGGTTCTGTCAGCTCTGACGTCAGGCACCACCTCCGTAGTCATGCCCTCCTGTCTCGCCTCCCAGATGGACGGACGGACGGACAGACGGATGGGGCTTTGGCAGGGCCCTGCTCGTCCCTGCCCCTGACCTTCTCAGGCTTCCCACCCCCTTGCCTGACTCTGCTGCCTCCGGGTATTCTTTACTTTGTCCGTGCTCCCTCAGCAGAACTGAATACGCTATGAAAAGAAAAATTCAAGAAACAATTTAATTTTAATTATTTAAATTTAAAGTTTTACATTTTGGATTTCTAGCTTCCTACTTGTTTTTAACCATAGCGATTCATTTTTTTTTTTAAAGGTTACTTGAGAGAGAGCGCCGCGTGCATGCGCAGAGCAAGAGAGAGCACAGAGCGGGAAGAGGCAGAGGGAGAAGCAGGCTTCCTGCCGAGCAGGGAGCCCTACTCGGGGCTCGATCCCAGGACCCTGAGATCATGACCTGAGCCGAAGGCAGACGCTTCACCGACTGAGCCACCCAGGCGCCCCTTCGAGCGATTCATTTTTAATAGTTCCCCGTTTATGATGAATATTTCAATCTGGCTTTTTTTTATTTCTTTAAGTTTCCTAGAAACACAGTTGTTCTAGGATGTGTGTCTGGTTTTTCCAGGATCTGAGATCTGTGGCTCTGCGTCCGCTGTCTGTTTCCTCTCTTGTGTCTCACGCATCGGGGTGTGTTCCCTTTTGCACTTGTACCGAGACCTTCTCGTCGTGGATACGTAATCGTGGAGGCACTTTGAGGTCCAGGAGGGAGGTGCATGGTTTGTGGTTGGTCCTTCTGGGCCCTGGCCGCCGCAGACCCAAGCCCACATTGACCTGAGTTTATGGATGAGTCTCCTTCAAGTCATCGGATGTGGGTCTGTGCTGCCGAGCTGGCTGGGGTCCCCGTTTCTGGTGACAGCCGCACCTCCACCCCAGCCCCTGCTGTGCAGAGGGTTCCTACCGAACGGGCCCTTGGTGGGGGGCCTGGGCTGGGGTCCCGGCCTTGCATGAGACCAGTGAACCCCGGGTACATGCTCCTTTGCCACAGGCTTCCTGTTAAGAGCTTTCTGATGCAGCTCCTGGCTCTGTGGGCTTGCCCCCAACCCCCCAGACTACGACCTCCTTATTCCTTACCATCCTGTTACCTCTTTGCTTTAAAAAGTTTTTTTCCTGCACTTTGTTCCTCAGTGAGAGATTGGCCTGCCCTTTCCCCAGAAAGCAAGCATAGGGAGGCACTCAGTTCCTCTCTCCACGCTGCTCGGGACGAGCGGAGCACAAACAGAGCTCAGGGGCCTCTGGTGGCAGGGAGCTGGAGGCTGGGGACGGGGTGCATTTCCGGACTCAGTGTTTGTGGTTTCCTTCGTCCTGTTATCCTCATTAAGAAAAAGTGTTATTATTTCTTCTTTTTGCGTTTGTACCTTTTGCCCCCACTTTTCACTCATTCTCACTCCTGCCTCTGGCAACTACCAGTCTCTTCTCTGTATTTATGAGTTTGGGTTTTGGTTTGCCTTTTTTTTTTTCTTTTTACATTTCATATTTAGGTGAGATCATATGGTATTTGTCTTTTTCTGTTTGACTCATTTCACATGTCCTCATGGTCCACCCATGTTGTCACAAATGGTAGGATTTCCTTCTTTTATGGCTGAATAATATTCCACTGTATATATGCACCACGTTTTCTATATCCATCCATTGATGGACACTTAGGTTGTTTTTGTCTTGTAAATTGTAAATAATTATAAATTATCTAAATATTGTAAATAATGCTGCAATAAGTATGGGGGTGTGCAGATATCTTTTCAAGGTAGTGATTATTTCATTTCTTTTGGGTAAATACTCAGAAGTGGAATTGCCGGAGCATATGGTACTTCTATTTTAAATTTTTTGTGGAGCCTCCATACAGTTTTCCAGAGTAGCTGCACCAGTTTGCATTCCCACCAACAATGTAGGAGGGTTCCCCTTTCTCCACATCCCTGCCAACACCTGTTGTTTCCTGTGTTGTTGATTTTGGCCATTCTGACCCGTGTGAGGTGGTATCTCATTGTGGTTTTGATTTGCATTTCCCTGATGATGAGCATCTTCTCTTGTGTCTGTGGGTCACCTGGATGTCATCTTTGGAGAAACGCCTGTTCAGTTGCTCTGCCCATTTTTAATCAGATTATTTTTCTGTAGAGCTGCTCAAGTTCTTCATATATTTGGGGAATTAGCTCCTTATCAGACACATGATTTGCAAATATCTTCTCCCATTCAGTATGTTGCCTTTTCACTTTGTTGATGGTCTCCTTGCTGTGCAGAAGCTTTTTAGTTTGTTGTCCCATTTGCTTATTTTTTGCTTTTGTTGCCTTTGCTTTCGGTGTCCGATCCAGTAAATCATCGCCAAAACCGAAGGCAAGGAGCTTACCCTCTATATTTTCTTCTAGGATTTTTATGGGCTCAGGTCTTATTCAAGTCTTCAATCTGTCTTGAGTTAATTTTTGTGTATCATGTAAGACAGTTGTCCAGTTTCATCCTTTTACCCGTGGCTGACCAATTTTCCACAACCGTTTATTGAAGAGATTCCCCTTTCCTCAGTGTATATTCTTGGCTCCTTTGTCATAGATTAATTGACCATATGTGTGGGTTTATTTCTGGGCTCTCTGTTCTGTTCCATTCATCTATGTGTCTGTTTTTATGCCAATTTTGATCACAGCAATTTTGCAACGTAGTGTGACATCAGGGAGTGTGAAGTCTCCACCTTCGTCCTTCTTGAGATTGCTTTGAGTCTTCGGGGTCTTTGGTGATTCCACACACACTTAAGGACTGTTTGTTCTATTTCTGTGGAAAACGCCTTTGGAATTTTATCAGGATTGCATTGGATCTGTAGTTTGCTTTGGGTAGTGTGGACAGTTCAACAATACTAATTCTTCCCATCCATGAACATGGAATATCTTTCCATTTGTTCGTGTCGTCTTCAATTTCTTTCATCGGTGTCAAGAGAAATTACTTAGAGCTTGAAAATCAGGGGAAACATCTTTCCTAAGTCATCCTGGGGCACTGTGTAGCAGGCCCACGTAAGGAATTGACTTTTCTAGAGAGACTGTGTTTGACTTTGCTGTTTACTATTAATTAAAGATTCAGATTTGTGAAGTGATGCTCGCTTGCAGGTCCGTGTCTGGCAGGAAAGGTAACCCGGACGGTTATGGTTCTGTTGCCTCTGGGACATCGACCCGTTTGACCTCTAACCTGGCTCATGGATTTCAGAACCCCTTTCTTGGTCCTCGAACTGCTCTGTGAACAGGCATTACTCTATTATTGGTTCCCGTGTTAACGAGCTCGTGAGTTGATAAATATTCATTTTATATTCGTATGATAGCCATGCTTTTAATTTCCTGAAAATTACCCTCTGCCAGCCTCCGAACGGTGAGCAGACCTGTAGCCGTAGGCGGTGCAGTGGGTCCCCCAGGCGCCTGTGGCTGTGTGTGCTCTGGCAGCTCGCCCAGCCCCTCTGTGCCGCGGCTCCCCCGTGCCGCCTGTGCCCGCTCTACCCGCCGTTGGAGGTTCTTGTAAGGACTTAATGAGATCCCATCAGGCGCCGCCCTGACAGTTACAGTATCTTAATAGTAGCGTGCTGCTGGTCTCTATAGGTCTCTACCAACAACAGTGAAGGCCCCATATAGACAGGGGTGGGGGGTCAAGCAGACAGCCTGGGCCCCCCACCTGCTGGGTCCTTGCAGATGGGTGGTCCTCAGAGCTGTGCTCCGGGGGCCTGCCCTACGCGTCTGGCTTATCTGCTCCTGGCTCTTTTGTTGTTGTTTAGCCAGCTTTATGGGGCTAGAATCTGCACACCATCTACACTCACTGGGCCCATGTGAAGTGTGCAGTCCAGTGGCTTTAGTACAGGCACAGCCTCACGCAGCCCCTTTAGTCACTCCCAAAGGAAGCCCCATACCCTTTGGCTGCGCCCCCTCCCCTAGCCGCCCGCTCCAGCTGGGAGCAACCCCTCGTCCGATTTCTGTCTCCATGGATTCGCCTCCTCTGGACACTTCATGAGACTGGAATCATCAGATACACAGTCTCAAGGTGCTGCTGGGAGTCCGCAGGACGCAGCAGAAGCCCCCCCCCCCCCCAGGAGCACGTGGTGGCACCGGGGAGGGGACTGCAGACTCCCACCCACTCCTCGGGAACAGCCTGGTGGCCTCTCACTGATCCGGTCGGTCGGTGTTTCCTGAGCGCCAGCCACGTGCTCGGCGCTGTGCAGGGCCTGGGAGACACGGTGAGCAAGGTGTGTGCGGTGCCACCCGGTCTCGTGGCAGGAGCGGATGGCTGTTATGGCTCGGGGCTGGGCACCATGACGGGGCCGCTGTTCTGGCACCTCCGGTCACCTTGGGCCTACCTGGCGCTGAGCCGGTCGAGAGGTGCCTCCTGAGAGGGGTCCTGGCCGGGACGAGCTGCTGTCTGTTTCCACTTAGCAGCCTCCTGGGCCAGGGTGATGTCATCGCAGCCCTCGGCCTGGCGGGGGCTGGTGGCCAGCCACCGTGACAGCTTGACTGGGAGCCCCAGCGAATGAGGGGGGACCCTGTGGCTCAGGCCCTTGGAGGGGCAGCTGTCTCTAATCCTGGGGCTGCAGCCTGGTCCCTGGCTTCCCGGCCTGCCGCCTAGGGCAGAGTGGGGGACACGGGGTGCAGCCGGACTGTGGCGTGGGGCCGCTCTCCTGGGCACGGAGGGGCCGAGAAGCTGCCCCAGGAGGGAGTGGGCCGCACGTCGCGCAGCTTAGAAGCCCTGGCCGGGCCGGTGGGCACGCACGCTGCTCTGTGTTGCTGATGGTGCCGTGAGCGGGTCAGGCCGGGCGCCGCGTGCGGAAGCGGCATATGCCTGCTGCTGCTGGGGCTCCGTGCTCCTCCTGCTGCCTGTGAGCACAGGACAGGGCGGAGCCAGCTGCGGCCTCCCCTGGGCCACGGGCACGTGGCTCCAGGGGCTCCAGGTGGGGGTCACAGTGTGTGCTGCTCCAAGGCGGCGGCCCACAAGCTGCAGAGCCCTTGCAGGGAGACTGAGGCCTGGGGAGGAAGAGCCCTTGAGCCAGAGGGGGCCTGAGATGCCTGTCTGCGGGGCTGGCGCCCGGCTCCGGCTCAGCCCAGGGAAGCAGGCCGTCACACGTGATCCTCCCTGAGTCCCTGTCCCTGTTTCACAGATGAGGAAACAGACCCAGAGCATCCTGCAGAGGGGAGGTTTGAAACTCATGCCTGGATTAACCCAAAGCCCCGCTCCTGGCCGCCACCCACTTGCTCTTACTGGCTCTGGGAGAGGAGCCCTGGACTCGAGGTCCTTGGCCTTTGCCCTGTGCATACCCCATGGTTGGGGGGACAGATGTCCTCTGAGCCACAGTCTCCTCTCCTCCTTACAAGGCAGCTTGCTGGGAGGGTCAGAGGAGGTGACAGGTGTCCCGGGGACCACACCTGAAGAGCCAGGAGAGGACAGGGCAGCATGGTGAGCTGCCGGTCACAGTGTCCCCTGAGGAGCACCTGGTCTGGGGAGCGTGTCTGTGTTGTTGGTCTGGCCAAGCTGGAAGGAATGTGAACTTGGGTCAGGAAGGAAGGAAGAACCCATCTCCCGGGCCCGGCCGGGCCTGCCTGGGTTCTTCCCCTGGGAAATGGCACGTCCCTCCTACCTTCTATACTTCTCTGGTTGGCCACAGATTTGCATGTGTTCCTCCTAAACTCAGTGGCCTCTCTGCTTGAGTCTCTTCAGAGTTTTCTGGGAAGAGAGCCTTCGCATCAGTGTGATTTTAATAGTAGACGACTCTGCAGGGTGTTTGGGGCAGATAGGGAACCACACCTGTGGCCAGGTACCCTGCGTCCCCGCCACATGCCCACGCCGACATTGCCTCTCTCCAGGTGGTTTTTATTTATGTGTATTTTTATCCCTAAAAAGCTTCCATTTGCATTCATGCTATCCCTTCCAGGTGGCTCTGCGTGTCTCACTGTGGCCGCGGGGGACCCTGCTCTTCCCCTGTTCCTCAGGTCACGGTACTCCGTGAGCAGAGCCTGCTGCCGCTTGTCCGAGTCCCTGTGAATGCCCGTGGCCTACTGCACTGGGCAGACATTTCCCACTGCCAAATGCTTAGGTGTTGCAAATTTTTCATGATTCTCAACAGTATCACTAAGAACATCTTTGTACACAAAGCTCCCCTACCCATCCATTTTCCAAAAATGGCTTTTTCCTTCGGACAGACTGAGAGGGTAGGAGCCTCCATCTGCCTCGCCCTCTGTTGCCATGGACCTCGGGGTGTCACGACGCTGGATCCATCACAGCCCTGGGCCTGCTGTTGGGCTGCTGGTGGGCCTCACACGTGTTGCTCAGAGGCAGGGCCACCCCCACGCCCTGTGGGCGTGTGCCTCCTGCGCTCTGACTTGCCCAGCTCGGTTGAAAGTGGCTTTTTAGAGTTTGAACTGTTAATGGGGGAAGTCATTCTGCTGTCTTTTCCCTCAGAAAGGCTAAAATGTCCCCGTGTTTCCTTCTAGATTTAAGTAAACCTCTATCTGGGTCAGCTTCGCCCCCTCCCCCCCTCCCGCTCATGACCCGCTCAGACCTCTTTTTCTAACAGATATCTTTAAGAGTCCCTTTATTGTCCAGAAATGAAATTTGGAGATGACATAGCTACCCAGACGTATAATTCTTTTTTTTTTTTTATAAACCTAAACTCTTTTTTAAAAATATTTTATTTATTTATTTGACAGAGAGAGAGAGAGAGAGAGAGAGCGCGCACAAGCAGGGGGAACAGCAGAGAGAGAGGGAGAAGCAGGCTCCCACTGAGCAAGGAGCCCGAATGGGACTCGCTCCCAGGACCCCGGGACCATGACCTGAGCCGAAGGCAGATACTTAACCACCCAGGCGCCCCCCGACATACAATTCTAAGTGTAGTGGGTGGAACAGCCCCCTGCTCTTGTCCATTTAGAACCTCAGAAAATGGCTTTACTGGGGCGCCTGGCTGGCTCAGTTGGTAGATCATGCGACTCTTAATCTTAGGGTCGTGAGTTTGAGCCCCACGTTGGGTGTAAAGATTACTTAAAAAAAAAATAGAAATCTTAAGGGGGAAAAAAGAATGTGGCTTTATTTGGGCCTAGGGTCTTTGTACATGTAATTAGTTATGGATTTCAAGACAAGGTCAGCCTGGATTTAGGGTGGGCCCTCAATCCAATGACAGGTGTCCTCTAAGAAGAAGAGAGACACTGTAGGGGCCACGTGCAGACAGGCAGAGGCTGCAGGGACACGGCCACAGGCCTGGGAACACAGGACCCCAGGAGCTCCTCTGCTGGAGCCTTCAGAGGCAGCGTGGTTGGTCCAGCATCACCTTGAGCCTCCAGAACTGGGAGAGAAAAAAATATCATTGTAAGCCCCTGGTTTGTGGTCATCTGTTACTGTGGCCACAGTACATTGACACAGCAAGGAAATAAACTCAAAGTGGGAAACACTGCTCTGAATGCATGCTCACCAACTGCTCCCACGGGCCTCTGTAGCGGGTGCCTTGGCAAGCCATCAGGCTAAGAGATGCTGGGTGACCCGCCCAGGGCACACAGCCAGGAAGAAGGACTCCAGGTTCCCACCTGGGTCTGTCTGACCTCTGCTCTGCCTGCAGATTCCACCAGTGGTGTAGGGGTAGGTGATGAAGGCCCTTCCTGCTCTCTAAGCCTCGGCTTCCTCCCTGCTTAGAGGGCGCCTGCAGTCACCTTCCACTGGCTGATCATGATCCCCTCCTCTCTTTCCACTTTGGCTTCTGCAGAACCTGGGCTGGTCTTCTCTCCATGCCGATGAGGTCACTGCTCTGGGCGCTTAGCAACCGAGACACAGACCTGAGTGGAGGGGCCAGGCCTCCTGCTCTGCGCTCAGAGGGCATGGGCCTGTATGGGGTGGGGTCCTTAGGGCCCTGGGCCCACCTGAGGAGGCTCTGGGGGGTCTCTAGCTCCCGTCCGGGCCATGCTCGGGGCTGGCGTGTCCTTCTTGTGTTTGTGTGACACGGTGGCGCTGGCCCCAACTTGGGGACCGCGTCTGAGCAGACCTGAGGGTTTGCTGGTTTCCTGAGCTCTGCTCCGCGCTGTTGCTCTCTGCTTCCAGAGCCTCTGCTTCCAGGCCCCGCTCCTCACCCCTCCCACACCCGTGTCATTCTGAAGGAAGAGCGCTAATCCGTGAAATAAGTGTGAGCATCTCCGATGGAGTTTGGTTTTGCCCAGAATGTGTTTTCCCCAGAGCCCTACTCACATATTACCCATTGTATTCGGGTGTCTGGCGTGTGCCCGCTCTGCCCCCTGGCTGCCCGCCTTGCCTAGGCCCCAGGCCCCAGAGAGGAGTGGCAGGCTCTGCTCTCGTCTGCAGCAGCTTTCCCAAGCACCCGCTTTGGGCCAGGGTCCTGCCTTTGTTCCTTTCTGGCTGCCTTCTCCACTGCCCCCAACCCCAGTGGTTTTTTATTATGAAAGTTGTCAAACACTCAGCATTTCAAACAAAAATTTCTCCCCCTTCCCCTCCCCCTCTCTTCTCCCCTCTCCTCCTCCCCCCCCCCCCGTCTTTCCCCTCCCCTCCCCTCCCTCCTTCCGCCCCCTTCCCCTCCCTCCCTCCCCTCTCTCCCCTTCCTCTCCCTCCTCCTTCCTGGCCTAATAACCAATTAAAAGAAACCTGCGGACATCATGACACTTTACCTCCACACACTTTGGCATTCCTCTGTTTAAAAAAGGGGACAGAGAATATCTTCATGTGTGTCCTGTGGCTCGTCTCTGATCTGTTTTACTGGAGAACACTCCCCACCCCTTTCATGTTTTCCCACGACACTGACTCATGGAGGTTTTGGAGAGCAAGCTGCTGGATGTCCTTGGATGTTGTTCTCCTTGCTCCCCCGTCCCCTGTATTTCAGCGCCAAGGGCGGGCTCTGGGTCCCATGAACGTTTGCGGTAGGAACACCTCCTGTTCAGCCCTCGGGCTTCGGACCTCATCGTGCTGTGGGCACCGGGCCTTGTGTGAAGCAGGCAGGTCCCCTCAGCGGACACTTGCCATGTGCCTCTGTCTGCCAGGAGTGGGCAGACTGGCTCCCACCTTCCCGGACACCCTCCCCTGGCCCCCAACCTCCGGCCTTGCTGCGAGGCAAGGCTGCATGGGGCCAAGTGACCCCCACGCCCCCCCGAGCCCTCCTCGCCTGCCAGGTCCAGAGAAGGCACCGACAGTGCTGAGCGTTTGCCCCTCACGCGAGCCCAGACAGGATCTGCTGGTGCTCGGCTCACGAGTACCTCCCTCACGCCCTGGGGTGGCAGCTCTGCTGGAGTGCCTGGAGACACGGCCCAGTGCCATCGCCGTGGGCCGGTGGGCTGCAGAGTGACCCCCCCAGTCAGTGGGACGGACACTGTCCAGCTGCTCTGGCCCACTGGACCTTCAGCCTGGATTGGCTGGGCCTGCTCTGGGGGCAGGTCTAGAAGGGTGTGGTGGGCCGGGGGTTCTGTTCGTGCTTCCCGAGGCCTCACGGGCACTCCTGACAGGACAGGGGTGCGGCTGCAACGGTCAAGTCACAGGTAAAATAAGGCTTCTAGGGCCGAGAGGGCCAGGAGCCAACTCCATCACCACTCTCCTATTGCCGCCCTTCCTCTTCTGCCTCCTCCAGGGAGCCAGCCAGGGTTGCCATGTGCTGCAGGAGAAGGAAAAGCTGGGACCGCCTGTCTAAGACCTCTCACTGCAGAGCTGCCAAGGACAGCCCAAGACGTGCTGACCAGATGGCAACCCTGAGCTGCACACGAGGCCGAAATCACCGTGTTCCAGTCCCAGCCTTGAGACAAAGCCAGACTTGCTCAGATGTTTCCACTCAGGGTTGGGCAGAGATGCCCCAAAGGCGAACAACAGCAAGAAGGGCAGCAGCCTCCAGCGACTAGCAGGAAGACCTTTAGGCAACTGCTCTCTGGCCTCAGTGGGGGTCTTCTCGGAGCAGCCCCCTCCCATGCACCCACACCATGGGGCATCGGGGGCTGGGAGCAGACCCTCCGCCTTTCCAGGATGCGGGCTCCTGGCTGGCTCCTCATGGTGTCGGTCATTTTGTATTACACAGCGCCCGTCTGTGGAGCCAAGGGGACGAAACTTTTGTGTGTAACTCAGGGAAACCAAGTCCGTGGTCTGCGGTAGCCCCGGGAGTGCCGGCACCCACCGGGTGCCCTGAGCACCGGTACTGCGAGTCCCGGGGCACCCACGGGTGGAGACCTCTGGTTGCCAGAGCTCAGGGAGAGCTGTGTGGCCGGATGGAGGCTGCCCCCGAAGCCCTCAGCGCCCCTCCGCTGGCTGTGCGCACTCGACTGGGGCAGTTCTGAGAGAGAGCCCACGCTCCACCCTTTCCCTGCAGGTGTTTTCTTAATGGAAGTCTTGCCTCATTCCGTGAGGATCCGAGGCTGCTCGCAGGAAACACACGGAGTAAAATACTGAAGTGTGAAAACACTGGGGAAAAAAAAAAAGCTCAGCCAAACATTCTGGAATGAGGTAGTGATGATGGTTATTGCACAACTTCGTGAATTGACTGAATGCCTCTGAGTTGTACATTTTAAAGTGGTTAAAATGGTAAGTTTTATGTTATGTGTATTTTACCACAATAAGAAGAGGTTCAAACAAAACACAGCAGAAGCGAGGGCCAGAGGATATTTTAACTGGAATGGGGAGAAGTGCAAGGTGATCTTTGCCAAAAGGCTGTCCCAGCTGAGGAGACAGAGCTGTGGTTTGCACCCCGCTCCTGCGTTTGCATCCAGAGGTGGGGAGAGCACTTCCTGTTCATCCTGAAAAGAGAAACCGAGCCCCTTCTGTGTGTCAGGCCTTGCATGGGGATACAGTGCTGACAATGAGGACACCAGTGTGGTCCCTGCCTTGGGGGGGGGGTCCCACTGCTGCGGAAGCCAGTCATACAGCTGTACCTCTCGATGAGTTCTTCGGGCAGTTGCCTCTCCAAGAAATTTCACACCGTCTCGTGTGGGTGCCGGGGAGCAGCTACCAGGCCTGCTGTGCCTAGAACTGGGTGCCACGGGGGACATGGGAAAAGGGACGGCGGTAATCTGTGGACCAGTCAAGGCACATGAGTGAAATGTCTGTCTGGGCCACAGCGGGGTGTGCATTCAAGTGAAGGAGTGCCAGATGCCCAGAGGGAGGAGGAACCAAGGGGCTGCCGGGCTTTCGGAAACTTACTGGGGCAGAGCGAGTGAAGCAGGCTCTTAGGGGCAAGGAAGTTCTGTGTGTGCAGGGGAGCTCGGGAGTGGATGTGGAAGCGGAGGCTCAGAGACGTTAAGCAGCTCATTCTTGGCCTCACAGCTGCTGAGCGGCAGAGCTGGGATTGGAGTGTATCTGTCTGCTGTCAGAGCGTCCATCCCTGAGCACTCCTTGCTGAGGCTTCTGGGGAAATCCCTGAGGAGGATGCTAGCCCCAGACCCCAGCTCTCTCACCAGTATGACGTTTGAATCCTCTCCTCACTGCAAAACACAAGTTCTGGGTAAATTGCTACACCTGTCCCTTCAAATGCATAAATGAACACAGGACAAAATAAAGTCTGACATTTTCAAGAGTGGGGGATGGGGAATGCGTGTGTTGACAATGTAGCTGAGCCTGATTCATGAACCTTCAGGATTGCTTGGGGTGCTCCCTGGCCTCGGGATGGGCAAGGCCTGGGCAGCAGCAGGTGGAGAGTAAGGCTGCAGACACGTGGAGGAGGCTGGGCCTCCGACAGTTACACCCTCCGTGAAGGCGCAGTCCAGTTTCCCTAACGATTTGGTTGGGCTGTAATTCATGTGCCACACGATTCACATGTTTAAGCTGTGCAAGTGGGGGGGGTCTTCGCACCCAGAGGCTAGGCCACCAGCACCACCCCCTAGAGTTGGAGCACGTTCACCTCCCACAGAGGACACCCCCATTCACAGACACTCCCACTGCCCCCCCCCCCAGTGCTGGGTGACCACAGTCTGCACTCTGAGGATCTGCTCATGTGGAAGGGAGATTGGTGAGGTGTTTGGGGGGGGCCTCAGTTTCCCTCCTTGTGGGCCTCTCCATGGGGCTGCTTGGGTGTCCTCCTAGTGGCAGGTGGCACGGTGGCCGGCTTCCCCAGAGTGAGGTGTACAAGAGAGCATGGGGAAACTGCACTGACCTTTGGGACCTCGCGTGGGAAGCCAGCCTTGACTCCGTGGCGGGGGAGCGCAGTGTGGCCCTGTCTCGGGCCGGCCACTAAGGGGGGAGGGGGTGGAGCGGATGGGAGAGGGGCAGTGATGGGCGGGGATGCGCCTGAGAAGTGTCTGAGATCGATGGAGGATGAGCGTCTTCAGATTCCAGGCGCTCTGTGACGGTGAGCTGGGTCATTGAAAGCAAGCCACCCGAGACACACCATAGCGACCTGGTCGTGAAAGCAAAGGGCCTGCAAGCAGCCGCCAGGAAAGATCCATTCCTCCTCAAAGAGTCACTGTGCTGACCACAGATCCCCAGATAGTAACAATGGAAAGCCAAAACAGGCAGAACACATCTGCAAAGGGCTCCAAACAACCACCACCTAGGTCATGTTCAGTTCACTGTCGTTTAAATAACAGCGCGTTTCGTTTCAACTTCAGACACAGTCTGGGAGAGAGTGTCCCCGTGGATCCTCCGTAACAGCTTGGAACGAGCGGGATTCAGGGCGCAGGAGGAAAGACGATGATCCAGGGGAGAGGGAGAGGCGGGAGGACTGGTCTGCAAATGCATGGTTTACAGCGGCTCCCATGTCCACCACACACACCTGGAGTGTGAGGGAGGGCTGCGGTGGGCCCCCAGGGGCGCTTGCTAAGGCCTCCTGCCTCGTTCTCCCAACCACCACAGGCCGAATGGGCCCCGCTAGCACGTGTACACGCGCACATACCCGTACACTGACATGCACACATATGCATCCACGCAACCACATGTGCGTGTACGCAGAGACACATGCACACATATACACACACATGCGCCCATATACAGAAAGACATGCACACACACTACAGTACACACACACAGATACCACACATGCAGACACACATACGTGTACAGACATGCATACACATACAGACTTGCACACAGACATGCACACACTACACACAGACATGCACACATATACACACACCACACATGCAGACACATAGATACACTCACATATGTGCATAGACACAGAGACACACAGGCACACATATGCACGTGCACACACAGTACACATGCACATAACACATGCACACACAGATACACCCTTATACAGGCATGTACATACATATACATACACGGGCATACACAGGCACAAACATAGGCACATGCCCACACACACTGCCTGGTACTGCTACTGGAAAACCAGTGAGGGAAAAAGCCCAGCCTGACCGTGGCATTGTCGGCCAGGACTGTGTAGAACAAAGTCTAATCAGAGGGGTTGAAGAGAAACAACTACAGAACCAGCCAAGAATAACCAAGAAAACGGGAGGAGTGATAGGCGTTTGAGGAGTTTCAACCTCTCTCACTGTTTCTGAGACAGGTGGACACACCCCTGTTCAGCATGGGGATGCGCTCCCAGCAGACTGCTGACGAACACCACATGCAGAGCAGGAAGCTGGGCAAGCAGCGGTGGACCAGTGGAGGAGCTGCAGGAGGAGCTGCGGAGGAGCTGCGTGAGGAGCCACAGAGGAACTGCGAGAGGAGCGAGCTGGAAGAAGCTGCGGGAGGAGTGAGGCGCAGAGGACCTATGGGAGGAGCGAGCAGCGGTGGAGCTGCGGGAGGAGCCGCAGGAGGAGTGAGCAGCGGTGGAGCTGCGGGAGGAGCTGTGGAGGAACTGCGGGAGGAGCGAGCAGCGGTGGAGCTGTGGGAGGAGCTGTGGAGGAGCTGCGGGAGGAGCG
>NW_027397184.1:215254-231643 GCF_003265705.2 Callorhinus ursinus | reverse complement strand
CGAGAGGAGCGAGCTGTGGTGGAGCCGTGAGAGGAGCTGCGGTGGAGCCGCGGGAGGAGCTAGCGGCGGTGGAGTCAAGGGAGGAGCCAGCAGCGGTGGAGACAAGGGAGGAGCGAGCAGCGCTGGAGCTGCGAGAGGAGCTGAAGAGATTCTGTGGGAGCAGCCATGGAAAGCTGAGGGAGGAGCTGCGGGAGAGCTGCGGTATGAACAGCAACCTTGGAGCTGCGGGAGGAGTGCGCAGCGGTGGAGCTGCGGGAGGAGCTGAGGAGGTCCTGTGGGAGGAGCCACGGAGGAGCTCCTGGAGGAGTGAGCAGAGGTGGACCCACCATGGAGGAGCTGCGGGAGGAGTTGTGGATGATCTGTGGGAGGAGCAAGCTGCAGTGAAGCTGCGGGAGGAGCAAGCGGCGGTGGAGCCATGGTTGGAGTCGCGGAGGAGCTGCCGGAGGAGCGAGAAGCGGTAGAGCTGCGGGAGGAGTCGTGGAGGAGCTGCGAGAAGAGCAAGCAGCGGAGGAGCTGCGGGAGGAACCGTGGAGAAGCTGCAGGATGAGCTGCTGGAGGAGTGAGCAGCAGTGGAGCCGTGGGGGGAGCTGTGGAGGAGCCACGGGCGGAGTCAGCAGCGGTGGAGCCGTGGGAGGAGCTAGCAGCGGAAGAGCTGTGGGAGGAGCTGCGGAGGAGCTGCAGAGGAACTACAGGAGGAGCTAGCAGCGGAGGAACTGCGGGAGGAGCTGCGGGAGGAGCAGAGGAGGAGCCGCGGGAGGAGAGAGCCCAGTAGAGCCACGGGAGAAGCCAGCAATCAAGGATCCGCGGGAGGAGCGGATGGAGGAGCCGCGGGAAGAGCGAGCAGCGGTGGAGCCACGGGAGGAGCGAGCAGCGGAGGAGCTGCGGGAGGAGCGAGCGGCGGTGGAGCTGCGGGAGGAACTGTGGAGTAGTTACAGGACAAGCGAGCAGCGGTGGAGCTGCAGGAGGAGCGAGCAGCAGTGGAACTGCGGGAGGAGCCCCGGAGGGGTTGCGGGAAGATCCGTGGAGGAGCTGTGGAGGAGCCGTGGGAGGAGTGAGCAGCGGTGGAGCCGTGGAGAGGCTGCGGGAGGAGCCGCGGAGGAGCTGTGGAGGAGCCGCGAGAGGAGTGAGCTGCGGTGGAGCTGTGGGAGGAGCCGTGGAGGAGCCGCGGGAGGTGCGAGCAGCGGTGGAGCTGCGGGAGTTGCGAGCAGCGGTGGAGCTGTGGGAGGAGTCCTGGAGGTGCTGCCGTGGGAGTGAGCAGCGGTGAGGCGGCGGGAGGTGCGAGCAGTGGTGGAGCTGCGGGAGGAGCCGTGGAGGATCTGCTGGAGGAGCAAGCAGCGGTGGAGCTGCGGAGGAGTGCGGGAGAAATGGGAAGCTTAGGAGCTGCGGGATGTGTGGTGGAGGAGCTGCGGGAGGAGCGAGCGGCGGTGGAGCTGTGGGAGGAGCCGCGGAGTAGCTGCCAGACAAGCGAGCAGTGGTGGAGCTGCGGGAGGTGCCGCGGGGCAGCTGCGCTAGGAGGGGGTGGCGGTGGAGCCGTGGGTGGAGTCACAGAGGAGCTGCGGGAGGAGCGAGCAGCAGTGGAGCTGCGGGAGGAGCCGCATTGGAGCTCCGGGAGGAGCGAGTGGCGGTGGAACTGCGGGAAGAGCTGCGGAGAAGTTGTGGGAGGAGCGAGTGACGGTGGAGCCGTGGGTGGAGTTGTGGAGGAGCTGCCGGAGGAGCGAGCAGCGGTGGAGTTGTGGGAGGAGCCGTGGTGGAGCTGTGGGAGGAGCGAGCAGTGGAGGAGCTACAGGAGGACCGACTAGTGGTGGAGCTGCAGGAGGAGCCACGGAGAAGCTGCGGGAGGAGCGAGCAGCGGTGGAGCTGCAGGAGGAGCTGCAGAGGAGCCACGGGAGGAGCGAGCAGCAGTGGAGCCACAGGAGTTGCTGCGGAGGAGCTGTGGGAGGAGCGAGCAGCAGTGGAGGTGCAAGAAGAGCGAGCAGCGGTGGAGCTGTGGGAGGAGCGAGCTGCGGGAGGAGCCATGGAGGAGCCGCGGGAAGAGGGAGCAGTGGTGGAGCCGCGGGAGGGGCAAGCAGCGGTGGAGCTGCGGGAGGAGCAAGCTGCGGTGGAGCTGCGGGAGGTGCCGCGGAGGAGCTGCGGGAGGAGTGAGTGGTGGTGGAGCCGTGGGTGGAGTCGCGGAGGAGCTGCTGGAGGAGCGAGCAGCGGTGGAGCCGCAGAGGAGGTGCCCGAGGAGCGAGAAGTGGTGGAGCTGCGGGAGGAGTCGCGGAGGAGCTGCAGGAGGAGCGAGCTGCGTTGGAGCTGCGGGAGGAGCTGCGGAGAAGCTGCGGGAGGAGCTGCTGGAGGAGCGAGCAGCGGTGGAGCTGCGGGAGGAGCTGCGGAGGAGCCCCGGGAGGATCCAGCAGCAGTGGAGATGAGGGAGGAGCCAGCAGTAGTGGAGCTGCGGGAGTAGCAGCGGTGGAGGACTGCGGGAGGAGCTGCGGGAGGAGTGAGCAGCGGTGGAGCTGCGGGAGGAGCTGCAGAGGACCTGCAGAGGAATTACAGGAGGAGCGAGCAGCGGAGGAGCTGTGGGAGGAGCTGTGGGAGGAGCGAGCGGCGGAGCCACGGGAGGAGCGAGCGGCGGTGGAGCCACGGGAATTACTGCGGAGGAGCCGCGGAGGAGTGAGCATTGGTGGAGCTGCGGGAGGAGCCGTGGAGGAATTGCAGGAGGAGCGAGCAGCGGTGGAGCCGTGGATGGACTTGCGGAGGAGCTGCCGGAGGAGTGAGCGGCGGTGGAGCCACGGGAGGAGCGAGCGGCGGTGGAGCCGCGGGAGGAGAGAGCTGTGGTGGAGTCGCAGGTAGAGCCACAGTAGAGCCACGGGAGGAGTGAGCAATCGAGGAGCCGTGGGAGGAGCAGGCAGCGGAGGACCTGTGGGAGGAGCGAGCCACGGTGGAGCTGCCGGAGAATTCATAGGGGAGCAGCGGGAGGATCCAGGGAGGCGTTGCGGGAGGAGCGAGCAGTGGTGGAGCTGCGGGAGGAGCTGCAAAGGAGTTGCTGGGGTGGAGCTGCGAGAGGAGCGAGCATTGGTGGAGCTGCGGGAGGAGCCACGGAGGAGCTGCCAGAGGAGCGAGGAGTGGTGGAGCCGCGGGAGAAGCTGTGGAGAAGCTGCGGAAGGAGCTGCGGGAGGAGCGAGCAGCGGAGGAGGTGCGAGAGGAGTGAGCCACGGTGGAGCTGCTGGTGAACCCGTGGAGGAGCTGCTGGAAGAGATGCGAAAGAGCTGCAGGGGGAGCAAGCAGCGGTGGAGCTGCAGGAGGAGCTGCGCAGGAGCTGCGGGAGGAGCTGCGGGATGAGCGAACCACGGTGGAGCTGCCGGAGAACCTGCGGAGGAGCTGCTGGAGGAGCTGCGGAGGAGCCGCAGGGGGAGCGAGTAGCAGTGGAGCTGCGGGAGGAGCTAGCAGCGGTGGAGCTACGGGAGGAACCGCGGGAGGAGCGAGCAGCGGTGGAGCTGCGGGAGTTGCTGTGGAGGAGCCGCGGGAGGAGCGAGCGCTGGTGGAGCTGTGGGAGGTGCGAACAGCGGTGGAGCTGTGGGAGGAGCCGTGGAGGAGGTGCGGGGGAAGCGAGCAGCAGCGGGGCTGTGGGAGGAGTCATGGAGGTGCTGCCATAGGAGCGAGCAGTGGTGGAGCTGCAGAGGAGTGCGGGAGGAGCTGCGGGAGGAGTGAGCACCGGTGGAGCTGTGGGAGGAGCTGCGGAAGGAGCTGTGGAAGAAGCCAACCGGGGAGTAGCCACGGTGGAGCTGTGGGAGCAGCAAGCAGGGGTGGAGCCCAGAAGAGCTCCTCCATGTAAGGGCAGGACGGGCAGGGTGGGGAGCACAGGTGAGTCAGGATAGCTGGACACAGGGGGAGACAGAATGATTTCAAACACCCCAGTGATCACAGTAAATGTAGCAGGCCTAGACTTACCAGTTAAAAGACACGGACAGATCGGAAACAAGTAAGGCCCAAGCGTGTGCTGTTCACGTAGGAAGTCCTCGTAAGGAAGGAGAATAAGAGCCATCAAGGGCCCAGATCCTTCACAGGGAGGATCCCTGCGCCAGCAGAGCCTCACCTGCGTTGTCCACCGGCCTGCCCTCGCACGGCGCTCTCCGCCGGGCCGTGCACGAGCCACACCTGCCGTGTGCGGGCCGCGTGTCTCAGGGGAGCGTGACCTGCAGTCACAGACCCCACCCACGGGGATGCGGCAGCTCGTGGGGCTCAGTGCCTCCTCTGTGCGGTGGACGTGGGCTTTTCGACCACAGGACTAGACGGATGTCGGTGGGTAGAAGAGGGGAACGTGTTGGGTCCTTTTTTTTGTTTTTAAAACAGCTTTGTTGAGGAAAATTCACAGGCCAAACAGTTCATCCGTTTTGACGTACGAATCAGTGGCATTCATCACACTGTGCCATGCAACCCTCCTCACTGGCTGTTGCCGGGACATTTAGTCATCCCAACAGAAACCCGGAGCTGGTAACTAACTTCCCTTTCTCCCTCCTTTGGCCGCCGCCAGTGTGCTTTCCACCTCCAGAAATTTGCCATTTCTAGATATTTCATGCAGTGGGTATCACGTAGCAATTGCCCTTTTGTGTCTGGTGTCCTTCCCTGAGTTTTGCAGGTCCATCCATGTTGTAGCACAGGCCAGTGCCTCTTCCTTTGCGTGGCTGAGTACTGCTCCATTGTGTGGCCGCGCCACGTTTTGCTTACGCATTTTCCCGTAGACGGACACTCGGGGTGTTGGAGCCTTTTGCTGTTGTAGATGCAGCTGCTGTTAATGTGCCTGCACAGGTTCCTGTTTGGGTCTCTGTCTCCAGTTCCTTGGGGTGTGTGCCCAGGAGTGGAGTTGCTGGGTTCTAGGGTAACCATATTTGGCTTGATGAGGAAGCACACAGCTGTCCCCCACAGTGGGGGCACCCTTCCCTATTCATGCCCTCCGTACCCCCTGTCCCTGCTTCTCGGCTCTGCTCTCGGCCCTGGGTAGACTAGCTTGGCTTCTGACCTTAGATTAGAGAAAAGGAGGGGACGAGAGTCAGGCAGGGTGTGTGACCGCCTGTGGGGCTGTCTCAGGCTGCTCTTCCCCAGGTGGGATTTGAAGCCTCCCCTCCTCCCCTGGGGCCTGGGATGATGCCCCCCCCCCCGTTACTGCACTATGCCTGGGGCTTCCCTTCACCTACATGCATCCCTGAAGCAGGAGATCCGGGGCGTCATTCCCTGAAGTGGCCAGCAGCAAGCCCTGCATCCAGCCCTTGCTGGGGCTCAGAAGCTACTTTCTGGAGAAATGAAGGAACGACTTCGCCATTGAAATCAGGTCTTGTTTATTCTAAGCACAGTAGAGATAGTGGTCTGGGTCCAGGCTACAGAAGAGACTGGCTTCTCTCCTAGGGGTTTCTCACTAGAAAACAAACCCAAGTAACTTGTGGGGGCGGGGAACAGTCCCACAGCAAGGTGGGAAGCTCATCCAGCAGGAGGCGAAGGCCCTGCAGGCTGAGGAGAGGCAGGTAGATGCTCCGCCCACCTCAGGCTTATCTGGGCAGGTGACTTCACTTCTTTGAGTCCAGCTCCTCATGTGTAAAAGGGGGACATGTGAACCTCCCTGTGATGACGACATGGGTGCTGCTGGGAAGAGGGGTGCAGGGGTGCAGGCCCAGCCTGGCCCCTGAGATGGCGCCACCTCCCAGCCGTGTGGTGCATCGTTACAGCACCGAGTGCCCCGCCTGGAGATGCTCCTGGTCTGACGGGTGTTGACGTGTCTGCTGAATATGGCTTTCCTCTTGTCTTGGAATTGGGGAAGGGGCATAGGTGCAAGAACAGGTTCCAAACCATGGGTCAGTTTCTGCCTCACCTCCCCAGGGCATGTGGAAGAGGGCTCAGCTGCCACTGGAGGGGGCAGGCGGGGAGGCCTCCTTGGGGTTGCAGGGGATGCTCAGGGCAATGGACAACGGGGCTTCTTCCTCACGGCAGACCAGGTGACCCCCGCAGCCTGGCTTGTGTCCCGTGGGCTGTGGGTGGTGACCCAGCTGTGTCTGGAGCAAGATGTATACCCAGGAATTAGCAGAGCGCACAGATGCTCCAGAAGGAGTCACTGAGTAAATAGATCCCAGAGCATATGAGTCCAGAGAACTCCGACCTACGGAACAGGAAAGATGGATGAGAACGTTTACAACAGTGTTGTTACGGTCCCGAAGCGTGGAGATAGCCCAGACGCCCATCACAGGTGACCGGACAGTGGCGCTGTGTGTCCACGTGGCAGGGTGTGACATGGCAGGAGGATGGGTAGGCGATGGCTATGTGTGTCAGCGCGGATGGACAGGACACACAATTGTGGGAGAGGGACGGTCATCCCTGCTTGTTCCATGACAACCAGACTCACTGAAATAAAGCGTCCCAGATCCAGGGGCTTCAAACCACACATTTAGTCTCTTATGGTCCCGGAGGTCCGAAGTCCGTTGTCAGCGACAAAGGATGAGAGTCGCAGTGTCCCCAGGGCTGGTTGCTTCTGGGGAGGACGCTCCCTTGCCCTTCCCGGTGCTGGAGGTGCCGTGTCCTCGGCCCAGGCCCTCCTCCGGTGTCAAGCCAGCGGCTTCTGTCCTGCTCACGGGTCCCCGTCTCTGACCCCTGCCTTCCTCTACGGGGACCCTGTGCTGACACTGGGCCCACCCTTCATCCGGAGGCCCTCCCACCTCAAAACCCCTCCCTTGATGATGCCCGCAAAGGGAAGCGTAGAGTGGCACCAGCCACATCAACAGAAGCACACACTGTGCAGCCTTTTGTGTCCGGCTGGCGCCGTGTTTGAGGTTCCCTGGCGTTGTGGTGTGTGTTGGAGCTTCCTTCCTTCATGTGGTGGAGCAGTGGTCCTTGTGTGGACAGGCCTGTCCATCCCTCAGTTGACGGGGCCCTGGGCTGTGCCCCCCTCGGCTGCTGTGAGCGTGTGTGTCCGTGGCCTTGTTGGGGCCCTGCTTGGATCCCTGCAGGCAGACCCCTTGCCCTGCCCGGCCCCCACCCCAGTGTTCTCTCTGTCCGATGGAGGGAGGACTCGCTGTGCGGTCCCTGTTCCCAGGCCCGACTCTGGAAGCTCAGACTTTGCAGGAACGTCATGCATGTTGAGATTTGTTAAGTGTGCGTCCCTCCTCCGCACCCGTGCTAACCTGCGGGTAGGGCGGCCCTGTCGCGTGCAGCTACCCAGACGTGCACGATTGAGGCAGACTGAGGTTGGGGTGCGGGTCCTCGGGCCCTCGGCATGCATTTCTGCACGTCCGTCCCATGGCCGCCGAACCTGGCCTCCCAGTCCTCACACAGTGCTCTGGGGGATTGCGCTGTTCTCTGCTTCTTGGTGTGTTTCAAATCTTTTACACTTTTTAACACTGAGTTAAAAAGTTCCCAAAGAACAGAAGCAGGCTGTGTTTGGGACCCGAATGGAGCAGATGAGGTTGGGGGCAGAGCTGGCTGGGTGGGCTCTGGTGTGGGGTGAGCTGACTCGGCCTCTCGGCCTGGACCGGGCCCACCGAGCTGGGTGGGCCTGGGGACAGGGCTGTCCTGGGGCTGGGACACGTGCCGCATTAGCGTCCATCCGGCTTCCCGCAGCAGGAGTCTCTTCTGAGGTGAAGCCGGGCTGGGGACGGGCAGGCCCGGAAGTACTGGGCTGTTGGTCTAAAGCTCCCCAGATGTCTGTGCAGCTCCATGGCTGAGCGTGGCGGCCTGGGGAGGGGCTTTGAGGCCCTTTCCCTCCTCACCAGAAGCGAGAGTTGGTGCTGGGGGGGTGGGGAGGAGGGCAGGAGGTAGCCCTGCTGCCCTGTCCACGGAGGGGCTGGCCCTGCGGCTGGGCAACCAGGTAGGCCCTGGGCGCCCTCGGGTCTCGGATTCCTACACTCCTGTCTGTGAGGTGAGCGGCCCCTCTGGCCTCTGGGGCCAGGGAGCCCTCCTCCTTCTAGGTCTGGCTTCCTTTCTTGTGCGTTTTCTTAATTTAAACAAAACTTCTGGAGAGCTTGCCATGTGCCTCGACCGTTTTTGAAACACTCTGCAGATTTTAGCTGATTTAACGTATGGTGCTCCCACGAGACACATCTCACTTTAGGGTTGGGGATCCTGGGGCAGACAGGGTCCACGACCTGCCCGGGTCACGTAGTCAGTTGGTGGGGGTTCTGGCTTGGCTCTGTGTGCGTCTCTGCTGTCCTGCCCGGTCTGTCAGCATTCAGCATTTCCAAGCTGCCATGGAGTGAGAGGGACTCCGGCCCCAGCCCCCTCTGCCTCTGCAGTGCACTGGGGCCGGCCCGCTCCTGGCTCATGCGGGGCCGCGAGGGGCTACTGCTGCCGTGTCTGGTCTCAGCAGCACAGGCGTGTGACTTCATCCCACCCACGCCCCGGCCCCACACTGGAAATGACCCGTGCTGTTCTCTCCTTTGTTAGAGGGTTTATGCAAGCCTGAAGAAAATCAGAAACTCTGGACGCTTGGAACCGGCCAGACTCCGTGTCCGCCCGAGCAGTGTGTTTGTCGCACGGTCTGAGATTCTTCCTCCCAGGCCTCCTGGACCCCAGCAGTCTGCCCCCTGGAACGGACACTGGGGAATGCTCGCAGTCCATTCTAGAGAAGGGACAGGACTTCTGCCCCCCCGAAGGCCCCTGCTGTCCTCCAGCTGCCCTGTCTTGGATTCCTACCCATCTGCTCGCTCCCCTCCTGCCAGGTGCTGGGACCACAGGCTGGAGAGAATTAATCCAAGGGGGTGGGACAAACCAAAACCCGGGCGCCAGGTACTGGGGAGGCGCCAGTGCCCCGCTCGGGCCTTCTTCCCTGGGTCTCCCAAGACCCGTCATGTGGAAACGAAATCTCCCTTTTCCAGGAAATTAATAAAAACTGAATTTATGAGGCAGCTGTTCTCGGGTGTGAACTTTGTTGGGAGACTGGCAGGTCCAGGGGTGAACCGGAGGGGTCCCCCACCCTCGTGTGCCTTCCACTTGTACGCGGACCCCGGGAGCGTGCTGCAGGCTCAGGCAGGCAGCTGAAGCTGTGCGCGGGCACTGGATGTATTCTCACTGGATGCAGACACCCCCTGAGGTCACTCTTTTAATAGATCTGGGGCCTGTCGCTCTGGGGACACACAGGGTTTGCTCTCGGGCTCGGCACGCACCATGCTGATGTGTTGGCGGCCCCTGGGAACCCAGCAGCGCTACTTTGATTAGCAATCCAAGCAGCTCAGTGTGTGCTTGGGTACCATGTCCCCATTCGTGAGCTCGGGGTGCATTGTGTTTCCCAGATGCCAGATTTACAGCCGCATACATCCTAACAGCCTTTGGGTGGGGGGGGGGAGGCTTTTCACAAGCATCACTAGATGGGGCTTGCAACATCCTGCACGGTGGGTTCTGTTCTGATCTCCAGTTCACAGAAAGGGAAACCAAGGACCAGAGAGGAGAAATAAGCTTCCCCAGATCACCCAGCGAGGCGGGGAGTTCCCAAGTCTAGACTGGGAGCCACAGCGTTCCCTCAGGGAAGGGGGTTCAGGGGTGGGTGTGTGCCAACACTGGGCTGGCCGGGATTGAACCAGAAACCCGTCTGTGGCCGCCCGGCTTCCTTGCCCTGGTGATGTCATCTTCCAGGCCCAAAGTGGGCCCTGGGGAAGGGAGGGGGCACGGGGCCTTGGTTTGTCATGGTCCAGTTGAAGGCAGAGAGTTTTGCCAAAAGCTTGCCCTCCGACCGCCCAGCGAACTCATCTTCTCCACTCCCATGCTGAATTGAAGAGCGAAACGTATTTTCCACGTTGCGTTGAAGTCATCTGTATGGGAGCCTCGCGGGTGGAAATAAAATATTTACCATTTGGAACGAAATTCCAACTAGACCAAGAAGCACTCTAAGTAGAGGATGCGGGCGGGAGTGGGGAGCGGTCAGAGGCATACAGCTGCTGGCCAGCTGCGGCTGTGGGAGAGGGGCCGGGGCCAGGGCTCCCTGTCCTCCCCGGGGCCTCGCCCAGGGGCGCATCCGCTTGTCCACCGGGGCGGCTCCCCTCCCTTCACTGAGTGCTGCTGAAGCCCCGTTCTTGGACGCTCTCCAAGCCCCTTCATGGGCGTCCCCTCCCCCCTCTGTCCCAACCCATCTGCCTCCTCCCGGCCCCTTGATGGCCCCACTATGACCAGCTGTCCTCTGTCCCCTATGGACCCAGCCACCCTGTGGAGATGCTCGGGAGGTCTGGGGGGCCCGGAAGGGCCAGCTGGAAGGATCTGCAGGAGCCGAAGCAGCCAACGCCTCATCTGGGGAAACTGAGCACTGGGAGGGAAGGAGCTTGCCAGGGTTGCTCCTGGAGGGAAGAACTGTGTCCAAGTCCCCACCTTGAGGCTGCTTGTTCACACCCCACCATGTCTCACTGTCCTTGACTTTGGTTTTTCTGAAGGGATGCTGATGGCCATGCACAACGTGTTCATGGCTGAACTGGGGATAATTACAGCCACTATTTCCTTTCCCGTGGGGTGGGGGATTCCAGCGTGCTTCTTGTTTCCCGGCGGGGCAGTCCACCCTTCCTTTCCCCCGAATGCGCACACGCGCCGGCTCCCCAGAGCTGGGGGGTGGGTCTCTCTTCCATGAGCAGATTCCTGATGTGTGAGTGAGTACGCCTCTCCCGGGACTAGGGAGTTGTGTGTGCTAAGTGGGGTGGGGATGGACCAGTTGTCTGGAGAGTGGGCCCCAGTGCTCCCTGCCATTGGACCACGTCACTTCCACCAGGGTCCCTAACACAGCCCCGGCAGCCTCCCCTTACCACTCTTGCGGACCCTGGGGATGGTCTGGAGGTGGCTCCAGGGGAGGGTCCTGGAACCCCCCTGAGTGGAAGGACCGAAGAACCATGGACATGTGAGGTGTTGGTTAATGCCTTACTCTAGCTGCTGGGGGGCTGAGGCCATGACCTCCCCAGGCCCTGACCCCCTGAGTGACCTCCACAGCGCCTTCAGTGACCCAGGGACCCACCACCTCATCTGCGGGACAAACACCCTATTGATTCTCTGGTTCAACTAGAGGGAAAAATCCCCCTGAACCTCCGCCAAGGGTGTGGGGAGTGCATTTGGAATGGCTCCAGAGCCGGAACCCAGAGAAGGGGGGATCCTCCCAACTTTTATGACTTGCTTCAAATAACTTCCTGGAAATGGTCGAGTGTGGCTTGCCGTCCCCACGGCCTCGTTGGGGAGCAATGTTCCATGCAGAGCAGGGTCATGGTTGGCCGTGGGCTCTGCAGCTTTCCTCGGGAGGGGGATGGAATCTGTGGAGCCCCCGGGAGCGCTGGGTTTCAGGCTCCTTCTCAGGACCCTGGGGCTTTCCTGTGGTCTCCAGGAAGGTCTGTTGGGGACACAGCAGCCTCACCAAATCTAGTCTCACAGTACTGCTGGCCCATGTCGGGTCCGCCCTGCAATTTGCTGTCAGTCAGAGTGCTTAGGTAAGCAGAATCAACCTCCAACTTTGTGGAAGGATGGTAGAAATCATTTCAATTAATGCACCGTTCACCAGAACACCCTGTGATAAGGACGATGTCCACCGCGTGCCAGACTCCATGCCAGGCTCGGCCGCTCCCTGCCGTGTGACCCTGGGTGGCGACCCCCCCTCCCTGGGCCTCTGTTTCCTTGCGTGTATGTTGAGGATGGGGAGCGCCTCCGTCACCGGGGGTTTGTCTCTGTCCCCATAGCCCCTGGAGCGGCACCCATGGTGAGTGCCCTCGGTGCTGGGCAACATCACCAGCACTCCTAGGACTTGTGTCTTTACGAGCAGAGGGGCTGTTAAACACCCTCCTGTGCGTGTCTTGGCCGCCTTCTGTGAAAATAACTGAACTCACCACAGGGACCTCCTCATTGAGAGGTTGACGGTACATTTTAAACATGGGTCGATAAGACCAGATTGTTTGGCCCCCAGGTACACGCATCCACCCACGGCCTCAGGTTTGTCCCCTCTCCCTAAGCCATGCCAGGACCGCATACTCGCGGGTAGAGCAGGTCAAGGATAACTTGGGTGGGGTTGCGTGTCTTTTGATATAATCGTAGACTCTTTGCTTTTCTTTCCTTGTCCGTATCGATGGCCTGGTTGCCTTGTGTACACTCGTGGTTGACTAAGGAATTGGAGCTTGGTCTACCCGGTAGCGAGATTTTGGTTTTGGCAGGTTATCTTTGTACGCGCGAGGGTGTGCAAGCAGCATCTGACACGGATGTATGTGTGCACATGCCACGCAGAACCTTCTCGTGTTATGTGTTCTCTGATTGGACGTTTCTGGGTGCTCCCTAGAACGGTCTTTCCTACCCAGGACCCTGTTGTAAATCCTCAGGCCGTTTCTCCCGTGGGTTCCTATGGTGCTGTTTGCATGTTTGCATCTCTCTCCTGGTGGAAGTTGCTTTGGGGGAGGGGAGGCGGGAGTTCTGTTCTTCCTAAGCTCTGCTCCCCAGACGGCGGGTCCTTTGCCCCACCGCCAGGGATGGGACATCCTTCCGTCTTCCCTCCAGTTTGCTGTACTCTGACAGTTCACCGGTCTCCCTGGGCCCTTCCTGGAGCTGCGCAGCCTTGCCGAGGGGGCTCACGCCCCGGCACCAAGCCGTTCCCCATGCGCTGGCTGTAATGTCAGGGGGTTCCCCGGGCTTCATTACTGGAACAGCAGTTTCTGGTCTGGCTTCGTGAGTTCAGGATTTCATTTGAACTGAAAAATCGTTTCCCGGGACCCTCCCAACATCTCCACGAGAATACGGTTGGTATTCGAACACGTTGGATGCAGTAGACAGGATGTAATTGCAGGAGGCAGTTTTACATTCAACGTATCTCCCGTCCACGAGGAGTGTCCGTCTTCCCCCCGTGTTCGTCCTGCTTTCCATCACGTCATTTTCATGTTGCTTCACACTGACCCTGTGTGCGTCCTGTTAAATACACGTGGCCGCTTTTGAGCTTTGTGGTGTTTGCAGACGAGCTTTGTCCTGCTCTGGATGGGAGGAGAGTGTTGGCAGAGGGAGTGCTGGCCGGGCCTACTCGTGGGCTGAATCCTAGATCTGCTTTGTCCCTTGTTGCGCTGAGAGAACTGGAGAAGCAGGACCAGGGGAAGGAAGGGCCCCAAATCGAGGCTCCCTCTCCCACCGGCCGCAGGCAGGGCTTGTACTCAGCATGGCTTCCGTAGCTGAGATTCCTGCTGCCAGCTCAGCGGAGCCTGTGGCGCGGGTCCCACGTGGGTTCCAGGCCTGGGGGCCGGGGGCTGAGGGGGTGTCCTCCAGCCCCGGGCAGCTTTCTTTTCAAACAGCAGCAATGGGAAGGGGGGGGATTTTTTTTTTTAAAGGCCCCCATGTGATTATGCAGCAACGGGAGGGAATGCACAGAGGCCGTACTGGTGACGTGGACGAATCCCACGCGTGTTGAACAGGAGAAGGGAGGCAGTAGGCTCACCTCTGGTGGGACTGCACATGCTCGTGGGGCTGGGCGGCCCCCTGGCTGAGGGTGGGGGTGGCCGTGGGGGCCGGGGAGCTGGGGCGCGTCCAGGGAGGCTGCCGTCTGGATTCTGGACCAGGGGGCCCGGCCTGGGCGCATACTTTGTGATCCCTCGATGGGGACACTCTGTGGATTTGTGCAGGTTTCCAGAATGCACGTCCCATTAAAAAAAAAAAAGTTTTAAAATGTTCCGATTCATTTTTCTAAGACGCAGCGTTTAAACCGGGGACCATCTGGATTTCCAGGTCGCCGGAAATTACAGGCTACGTTTGGAATATCCATGACATGACCGCTGCATCCATCAAACATGGAAATCAAGCTGGACACATCTCTTCAACTGCAGAGCCATTGCTTTTTCTCGAAATATCCCCAAAGATTATTTTTAGCATCTGAAACTCATCTTTCCCTCTTAAAATTGAACTTTGTGTTGCAAGGAAATGAGTGAGTGTGTGCCTTCCCCCAGAGAACCCAAGCTCAGCTGAAGTCACAGAGAAGTGCCTGTGGCCTCGTGGGCAAGAAGTAAGGCTCTCCCTCTGGGACTCGCCCCCGGTGGGGGTCTCACTCTGATGGATGAGTGTGCCGTGTGGTTTGGCCTGATTACAGACTGCAGACCATGCCTGGCACAGCGCACACGCTTTCTGTCCTGAGGAGGCTTTCAGGGAAGGAGCGCCCACGGTTCGCTCTGGGAAGACCCTCCCGGGGTGGCAGACCCACGGCCGGGGCAATCTCTGCCTTCTCCACGTTCGAGGAGAGCCCTGGAGCCCCATCCATCAGGTCCCCCAAGGACTCGGAAGGGATTCGATTGAAAGAGAAATCTGCACCGTGTGCTCGTTCTGGTGGGTTCTGCATTCTTTCCTAGTGAAGTATTGTGCATGGAAAACCAGAATATACGGTCAGCATTCTTCCTATAAACAGAGCAATTGTACATTGTGGAGGAATTACTTCGCGATGACTGGGGGGGTTGCCATGGTTACCCTCCCCCCACCGTGTGGTCCTGCGTGCTGCCTACGTGGGACAGGACAGCCCAGTGCCCAGTTGACACGTGGCTGTGTGGGCCCCACCGGCTTGCTCCTCTTCTCCAGCTGGGAACTTGCAGGAGAGTGGCTGTCATTTTATGATCGTCTGCCTTCGTGTTCCTGGTGTCACATGAAGTCATATGTGGAAGTCCAGGGCGCCAGTGGACCGCAGTGGGGCTGCTTGAGGCAGTGTCTGGGGACAGCGTGCCTTCAGTGGGCCCCTTGGGTCTCCAGAAAACACAGTTGGGAAATGAGCAAACTCTCTAGTCCCTCCCCAGAAGATCTGTTTCTCACTCCCTCCAAACTGCATTTTAGAAAACTCCTCTCTGGTCTGTGCCCATCCAGGCAGACCTGACTTCACACACGACATCCATTCCTGCGTGAGGATTGCCTAAAGTGTGTACATGGAGTGATTTTCTCACTGGTTTTCAGTAAAGTCTCAGATGTTTTCCTAGAGGAATAGAAGTCTGGCTCAGGCCCATGCTGAAAATCACAGTCAAGAATCCCATATGCGCTCCGAGAAGTAGTTTGCTTTTTTCCACGGCTAATGTACGTGCAGTCAGTTCTTCCAACACCCCCTTGAAAGGGAGCCAGTGAACAGGCAATCCCCATGACTCTTCCGTACAACTGATTAAAAGCGTACTCGCCATACATCAAAATATGCCACGTAGACAAGCCCTTCTCTCCCTGGGAGTTACCTATGACTCCGTGCAATTAAGGATGACAGCAGGCAGCCTCCAGGACAGGCTCCTGTATTCTCCTGCCCCCGTCTGTTGGAGGAAGGGCCCCCAGGGCTCAGAGACTGCAGACTCGCCTAACTCCCAAGGGGTCCAAGTGGGGGTGCCAGAGCCTCTCTCAGCCTCCAGGTCCTCCTCCCATTGTGGGTGCAGACTGGTCCCTGCGTCCTCACCCACCCCGCCAATGTGGGTGCAGACGGGGCCCCGTGTCTTCTGTATCTTGTTTTCTGTCTGTAACACCTGCCTGTGGCTCCGTTCGTGCTGAGTTTGGGTCTTCCTACTGAGGAGCCTGGGAAATGGAGATGTACAGATGGTTTGGGGGGTGTGCTTTTGGGACCAGTACTTTTGAGAGGGCCAGGAGCACAGGACTGGGCAGAGGGAGAGCTTGAGCTGTGGTGCAGTCATGACAGGGGCCGAAGCCCATCCCACCAACCCCATGAGGGGCTCTGGAGCTGGGATGGCCCTGGGGAAATGGGGCTGAGTCTGTGGGTCCCTGCTTGATCAGTCATTAGATGTGGGCCAGCCCAGGGAGGGCTGTGACCTTGCACAGTGAAGCTCCTTTGGTATGGAGCAGTGGCCACAGAAGCTCAGGGGCTGACACACCAGGTGGGTTCCACACATGCAGAACGAGGTCTGGGAGTGGGCCTGTGGGGATGCACTCTGGCCTCCCCTCCGGGCCACTGCTTGTGCTGCTCACCCACTTGCTCCATAAGGCACATCCCTTCTGGGAAAAGAACTTGTCTGGGGTTTGGGTTGAACCCTTTTCTGGGACACTTCATAGCAGCCTCCACCCTCGCCTCAGTGTGGCTGGTCTCCCTCCATGCAGGGCAGTGACTCTGGCTAATGGGCCGGTGGCCCTGCTGGGGGCATTATTCTCCCTTTGACAGGCTGGTCTCTTGGCAAGAGGAGACTGAGGTTACCAGGAGACGATAATGGGTAAAAGTTGGGGCACTCTTGCTCTGTCTCTGGGAACCTGGACTTCCGGACTAACTGGGGACAAGCTCCCTGTTTAATCACTGGGAGTGACTGGGAGTGGGGGCAGCCTTCCTTCCACCCTTTGGTTCTTAGACACATGTGTTGACCCTCTTCGGAGCAGGTTGTTGATTTGGGGTGTATGCCGTGTGTCGGGGGAGGGGGCCCATCCTCACGCACAAGGTGTCATCTTTTTTTTTTTAAAGATTTTATTTATTTAATTGACAGAGAGACAGAGAGA
>NW_027397184.1:156415-215154 GCF_003265705.2 Callorhinus ursinus | reverse complement strand
CCCCACAAGGTGTCGTCTTTAAGCCAGGGCCTCCGTGGCATCTCCAGAAGGCCCTCCCATCATTCCCTCGGGCCACAGCTCTATGGCATGGCCTGGGTTGTGCGGCCCGTGGCTCGCTGCAACCAGGGCCTACTCGTCTTTACCCAGCTCTGTGTTCAGAGACATCACGTAGAAGGTGAACTTCAATAAGGTGGGAGTATTTATGCCACAGAAACTGGCAAATGCTCCAGAGTGGGCCTGTCGCCCGTGTGGACGTGCGTATTTCACAAAGTCCACGTGCAGAGGTTGGGAATTCCCCAGACCTCCACGTTTGGGCTGGGACAGAGGGCCTGATTTGAGCCCTGGTGCATCCGACTCTAGAGCCGCCTTGCCTTCACTGTCCCTGCGTGTGTGTGGCTACACTTCCCTCCTGCTGCTTGTGCCTGGCCACTTCTGACCACGGAGCTTGATAGAGTCTGTTCCTCCATAGCCCTGCTCATCTGGACAATCTCTCTGGACTCTTGGAGGGAATGTCCTGGGCAAAGCAATGTCAGAACTTCTCAGGGTCTCACTGGTTCCCGGCAGCCATGGGGAATCCCCAGGTGTCGTGAAGCCTCGGAGGGGCAGCTGAGCATTTCTGAATCGGGGTCCCACCTAGCCAGTGGGTACTGCGGGGGTGGGGCCGGCGTGGAGGGAACGGGGACACGGGTCCCTTGGAGGAGCAGGGGGTGGGCTCCAGCAGACCATTTGCCTCCAGAGTCCTTGGGAGTGGTTTGTGGGTGAAAACCAGGCCCCTAGCACCATGTTGGGCTGAAATAAAGTGATATATGTTGTGTGCGCACCGTGCTAGCCAGGGATGCCAAATCGAATTCCTAAAATATAATGTCATTCTTGATATTTCATGGAAAGCATTAAGGTGGTCATCTGAGAGAAAACAAATATTCTATTGAGCTTCTTTTTCCTTATTTTAGTGTACGTGCTTACTTTGCTTTGGACCACGTCCCGGGGGCAGAGGTGATCAGGCTCTTGCCCTGGGCGGACAGGGGGTCTCTGAAGGCCTTGCCTGGCTGTGGGGGCTGTGCCAGGGCTGCTGGAGCCCTCTGGATCTCGCCAGGAGGCCTCGAGGGGTCCTCCTTGGACTGGCCTGAGAAATGTTTCTGCAGGGACTCTGGCCGAGAGATTCTCTTCCTCTGCATCTTGCTGCTTATTGGATGTTTGGAAACATCCTGGGCCAAGTTTATTTTCTTTTCCCACCATTAACAAAGATTTTCTTTTTTTTCAAAGATTTATTTATTTGAGAGAGAGAGGCACGCACACACATGAGCTGGATAGAGGGCCAGAGGGGGAGAGAATCTGAAGCAGACTCTGCACAGAGCAAGGAGCCTGATGTGGGGCTTGATCTCACGACCCTAAGATCATGACCTGACCTGAAACCAAGAGTTGGGTGCTCAACCGACTGAGCCACCCAGGTGCCACCCAAAAAAGATTTTCTGTTGAATGACAGTAACATCCTCTAAGCCACTGCCCCCTCATCTCCGCTTTGTTTTGGGACCCTGCTCTTAGGGCAGAATATCATCCTGGTGACCTGAGAGGGGACCCTGCGCTTCCTCACCTTCTGACAGCGCCCCCTGCCCACATCTCCCTGGGCCTTGGGACCCTGCCCTCAGCGAGTGCCCTCACCTGTTGATCTTGCATTCAGCAAGTATCATGGGGTGGCTCCGGGCCAGTGCTGCGGGCACAGGGGGCTCACGGAGACCCATGTGTCCCCGGCCCCGCAGAAAACACAGCCTCTGCCCCCGTCTGTGGCACAGGTTCACCTCTTGCGCCCGGGGACAATGTGACCGCTCGGCTGTGCCCCGTCCCGGCTTCAGCTCCTGCACCCCTGACGCTCTCGGTCCCTGCTTCCTGGGCGGAGGGAACGGACACTCCGCATGACCTGCAAAGCCTTCCTTCAGCCCTGCTAGGCCAGTCCCTCTTTGTGCTTGCCTGGCCCTCTTCCCGGGCCCTGGAGCTCCGGACCTTCGGGGGCCATCTTCGGGCCTTCCCTGGCCTGGTGTGAGTGCTGAGGGGCCGCCGAGTGACATGGTGACAGCCAGGTGCCCCACCCAGGCGCGTCCTGCTCCATAGCCGCCCTGTCTGGTCCCGTTTCTTTCAGGCACCTCCCACCTGGCGGCCTCTGCCTCCCCTGGACCGACTTCCCATTGCCACCCCTCCTTCCTGTCCTGGGCAGCCGTAACTGTGTGTCTGCTCTTCTCCCAATGCCCAGGGGCCCCGACAAGTCCCGGCCCCTGTGGGAGCTTCCGTGTCACCTGTCGTCCCATGTGACAGCAGAGGCATGGCTTTCAGGATGGTCCCGGCGACTGCAAGTGGTGGCCTCCAGGGCCGTGTTGAGAAGCCCGACTTGCCTCTCCAGGAGGCTGGGCTGTGGTAGACTGGCCACGTCTGTGGTGGGACCCGGGGGGACCAGGGGAGGCAAGACCCATGTGTCCTTGGCTGTCGCTGTTCTGTGGGCGTCTCCAGGCCCCCCCCTTTCTCTTCCTCCATGAGGCCAGCATGACAGTGACCTTCACGTTAGAGCTGAGGCAGATGGGACCGAGAGAAGTCGTGTTCCTCAGGGCACTCAGCCCACGGTGGCAGGATCGGCTGCAGGCCCGGGGGCGAAGATGGGGCTGACTGTCCGGGGAGGCAGGCGGTTGGCTTTCAGTGGAGCCCCCAGCGGTCCTGGGAGCCACCCCGCGGGAGCCGCTTGCTACATCCACCGCGGGCCGCGGCTCCCGGGGTGGCGGGTGCGCGCACGGCTTTCTGCCAGGCCCCTGCTCGGTGGGCTCCCGCGGGCACATCTGCCCTTACTTAGATCTGGAACTTTACTTCTCGTACGTGTTGCCTTTTCTCCGTAAGGGGCTTATCTTATTCATCCTTTCCCATGCCCACGAGGCTTGACACAGACTAGGGACACAGGAAAACCATTTCTGTGGCTGATTTATCTTCCCTTGTAGCTAGAGCGGAGGTGACAGGGACACACGCTGGTGTCGAGCTGGTAGGGGACAGAACTTTGTGTCTTAAGTGCTGGTAGGTAGGTCTCTAAGTCCATCCTGCCCTTCATCTTGGGGAGCACGGTCTCCTCACAGGGACGCACCTGAAGGTCTGCGCATCTTCCTCTGACCCATCCCCCCAGTAGCCAGGGGCTGCTCTGGGGCCCCCCTGCCTCCTACCCTCCTGCGAGCCACACTGCTGATGCTGGAGAAGAGCCCTAAGTCAGCCTTCCTTCTGGGGTGATTAAACAAATCACTGTATTACCAGTTTGACTCACAGTCTAAAAATGTGCTCATGGCATAGTTGTGGCCACTGAGCCTGGTTTGGTGGGACCAACCCCAGCCTACCGAGCCCGGGCTTTGTGCAGAGGACAGCCCTTTTCCCAGCACTCCGGGCCGTCAGCGCCTTCCTGCCCACTTGCCACCCTCCACTGTTCCTGCCCCGCCTTTAGCTGTGGGGTTTGGCCCGAGACCCTGGTAGAGGGGGACAGAGGGAGGAAGCCATCTGGAGAGGAATCAGTGCTCAGACGAGAAAGGAAATTGCCCTGAGTGATTCAAATGACAAGCAGAAGGGGAACCTGGACGGCCAAGTTCAATAGAAGGGGCTGTGGGGGAGGAGCCGGGGGCCGTGCCCAGCCGGGCTCTGTGTCCTCCTGCCCTGGCCGTGCAGCGCCCCGCTCTGCTGACCCTGGAGGCCCGAGGGTAGGGCCCGAGGGGGCCACCGAGGAGCCTGGCCAGCAGGAGTCCCATGTCTTCTGCCTCCTGGGATTAGCGGGCTGATGTGGATGGGAACCCTGGAGCTTTGGAGGGTCCTTCAAGAGCAGAAGGGGGAGGGCAAGGTGAATGTGACCAGGGTGCTCCTCCATGTCGCCCGCTCACAGTGACCTAAGAGGGTGTGCGTCTCCACAGATGAACCACCAGCGGCAGGCTGGCGTCTCTCTGGCATGGCAAGCACCAGCTCTTCCCAGGAACCCTCTGGGCCCCGGCATTGTCTGCCCCTTAGCAGAGGAGAAAACCAGGGCCCCACCCTGCCCATCGTGCCCACATGCCCTGGGGCCAGCCCTGCCCAGACTGCAGCTGCCCTGAGGCCGGGGCTCAGGCCTTTCACCAGGTCCTTGTCCCTGCTCAGGGCCCACTGGCCACGCCTCGAGAGCTTGGTCAACATTCAGAAGAACAAACTCTGAGCTTAAGAAGTTCTGCCTTTTGGGTTCTGATTTTGCTGAGCCCTCCTGTGGCATTTTCCTCTTGGGAAAGTGGAAGTGACCGCCTGGGGCCTGGAAGGGGTGGGTCCAGTTGGCAGAGACGATGACACATCCCACCTGCAGTCAGTGGCCCGGCCCCGTGGCCATCCTGGGCTCCCAGCTCAATCCCGGGCCTTGCGGCCTCTGCAGCACCCCCAGGCATGTGCAGACTGGATGGCATAGGTCATGGGCATAGGGCCCTCCAGCACCTCCTCCTGGTTCTAGAGTAGTTTCCCTGCTCTCAGAGCATGGGTACCTGCCTTTGATTTGGGGCCCCTGGCATCACCCCATTGACCTCTGGGTAGAGCGTTGCCTCGGGCTTGATTCTCACCCTAGCCCTGAAAGTGACAGATACTTCTTGGGCGCCTACTGCATGCCACCGCGCGGAGCGTGGACCCGGTGTCCGTGTGGGGCCAGGGCGAGGGGAGCCAGGGCCCGTGGATTCCCTTCGGCACTTCGCTCAGCTCCTCCTCGACTCCTGCTTCCTCAGCACCCTTCCTGGCATGTTCTTAGGAGCCCCCTCGAAGCCAGACCATGCTGACGATGAAGATGGCGGGATTCGCTGGACAGACACACAGGCACAGTCTGTGGCCTTCTCCTGTAAGACGCCGGGTTTCTGCAGCCCCTCCCTGGGGGAACCTAGCTCATCCAGGGGCACTGTCAGAGCCTTCGGGAGCTCATGCAGCTCTGGAAGGTTCTAGGCCCCTCGTCCTTATAGAAAAACACGCACGCAGCAAACACGCTTGGTGAGGACAGTGGTGTTTTATTGCTCCAGACACTCACCAGCTTCACTGCGTTGCGTTCGTGTGCTGGGGAAATTTCTGTTTTCCATACACGTTCTTTCTGAAAGCCATTCCAGGCAGACCAGGCACATGGGAGGCAGAGGAGGGTCGGGAGGGGCCTTTCGTTTCCCCACGAATACAAGTGCCCTGGCAAGGAAGGGCACCCCCCAACTTGAGGGGCTCAGAAGGGAGGGGCAGGTGGCACCCCCTGAGGGAGAGCAGGAGTGGAGGCCTGCAGGCCTGGTGGAGAGGGCCAGGTGCAGGCGATGGGGCAGGCACATCAGGTGACCCAGGGAGCCGGTGTGAGACTCAGGTGAGCATGCGGAGGGATGGGGAAGCTTGGAGGATATGCCAGCTGAGGGGCGAGAGCGAGAGGTGGCCTGGGTCCAGCCTGGGAGGCAGGTGGGGGCCTGACAGAGATTTGAGTCCAAGCTGCCTTGACTGCTCCCCAGCCCCTGGGGTCAGCTCTCATCTGCGACGGCAGCCGCCTCCTGCTCTGCCCTGCGGTGCCTGCCGTTGAGCTGCTCTGGAGCCCATGTAGACCGGAAGCAGCTCCCCTCGGGATGACCACCAGGGTCATCTGCCTTGGGGAGCCATCTGTGAGGAGGAGTGTCACCCAGGCGGGGCCCTGGACTGTGCCCAGCAAGTCCCCGCCCCACCCGGAGCCAGAAGACAAACTCTGGAGGTGACAGATGCCCCAGGAGTCTGGACGGCCTCCTTTTGTGGCCAAGGCAGACATCACCGATCCCTGCGGGCTCATTCCTGCCCACGCTCCCCTCTCCTGCCAGCCCGGTGGCAAGTGAGGTGACATCCGCTGGCTGTCCTGGCCTCGCGTCCACCACGGCCCCGGCTTTGGTGGGACAGCTACTCGGTGAGCACAGCACGCATGACGTGCGACCTTGGTCTCCGAGGACAAGCTGTGGAATGTGTGCTCTGGGGCAGGATCAGAGCATCGCCTGAGCAGGGAGCGGAGGTCTGGGATCTGGGCATCTGGAGAGCAGACGAGAGGTTGAGCTCATTCCCACGCTGGGCCAGCAGCTCCCCATGAGGCCACGGGAGCGGGTGGGGCTAGAATTACCCAGGGGAGGCCAGTGGCCCTCAGGCAATGAGTTCAACTACGGGGGCTCCCACATGGGGCTTGGGTTCTCGGGTGCTCTGGGTACAAAACCGCTGGGGCCACAGGAAGGCTTCTCAGGTGTGTTGGGTGCAGAGGACAGCAAAGGTGCTGTGTCCATTCCACTCACCACAACTGTGCTGTGTGGCCTTGGGCAGGTCGCTTGCCCTCTCTGGGCAGTTGTTGCCCGTTATGAATCCGCCATGTCTCTGGTTCTTCCCTCAATGAGCTTCCAGTCTCACAAGGTAAACCAGAAGCCTGTGCAAGCAGAATGGTGGTCAGTCGGGAGACTTTTTGGAGGACTTGCTGTGTGCCAGGGAGCTTGGGGGTTCAGGAATAAGCCCAACAGAGTCCACGGCTCTCTGGGCTCCTGCCCACCCACCTGAATGGGTCGGTGACCTCACACAGTCAGGTGCCAGCCGCAGGGGCTGGGGTGGAGGTTCCTGGATGTCTAGGATGGTGGGCACGGGGACCAGGACACACTGCCCAGGGGCAGCTGCTGTGCGCTCACCACCCCCGTGGCCTCGTCACGTCCTCCCAACAGATTAGGTGGCTTCTGCAACCGCACTTTATAGATGAGGGTACTGGCCCATGACGGGGCCATGGCTTCTTCTCTGAGGTCGCACGGCTGGCGAGGGGCAGAGCACTTCTGAATCCAGATTTGTGTAAGCCCAGCACGCCCTGACGCTTTAGCACTGGGCTAGGGATTTGGGGGCTCCTGGGGGGCTGGAAGCGGGGAGGGGTCTCTCACTGACGGCGGCTGGACGGTGAGACAGAGGGAGAGGGTGTGGGGCTAAAGGTGCTTCCAGCACTGAACTACGTAAGCCCTGTGCCTGCAGAGACCCTGGTCCAGATGGCCTGGCAGTTTCTATATGTTATGTGTCTGCCTGAGATGTGTGGCCTGCAAGAAAACAGATTTACCCCAGAATGCTGGGGGCTCAGGAATCCCCCCAGGGGGACAATGTTCTCATGGGCAGGAAGTGAGCTGGAGCCGGGCTGTGCTCCTCACGCACCCTGATGAAGAGGTCCCCAGCCCAGCCAGCCTTCTGCACAGCCACTTGGCTTGCAGATGTGAGCAGAAGACAGAACGAGGCCTATGCGGGGGACAGCGAGTTTGTCAAAGGCTAGATTCTTCTCTTCTAGTCCCCCAGGCAAACTGCTCCTGAGCCGTCATAGTGCAAGCTGGTCCTTAGCCGCCATATGCAATCTGGCCCCTTGCACGTTTCCAAGATGCATTTCTTCCCTGTGCCACTTTCCTGCGTGAGGGCAGCGATATTCAGAGGCTTTTGTGTGATCTGCAAGAACATGTTAGGAAAGGCTGAAGGTCGGAAAGGTTTTACAATGGGCCCCGTCATGTGGCACCTCTGCCCGGGTTGTGGGCCACGAGGCCAGGGTCCTCCCACACTGAGCTGGCCCCCGAGTGTCGGCAAGTGAATGAAGCCCACGCTGGGGGTGGGGAGGCATCCAGTGGGTGAGGTGCATGCCTTCCCTCCACCGCTCAGAGCCACGTGACCCTGGGCAACCAGAAGCCCTCTGAACTTTGGCTGCCACGCCCGTACGGTTATGGGGGAATGCTCGTCCAAGCCTGGGCTGCCTGTGGGTGGGAGCTGCTTGCTGGCTGGAGGCCATGTTCACAGGACACGTCCCACCTCTGCCCAGAGTGTGATGTGGCTCAGTCAGGACAGACACAGTGGGCTGCAGCTTTAGGTCAGGCCCCAGGCCCTCCCACAGGGGACCTCAGTGATGGTGGCAGACCGTGAGATCCTGGGAGGGAGCCCACCTGGGAACATGACAGGACCCTTGGAGGTCACAGTCCCAAGATTCTGGGGAGGGCCTCCTGCGCGGGGGTGGGGGGTGAGGGGCGCAGGAGCCAGCAAAGGGGGGTCAGCACCGTGACCTCGGTGATACCAAAAGCGTGTTCAGCAGCAGCTCGGACAGACCCTGTTCTAGCGCATATTGTGTGTCCTCTCACGTGCTCCTGGTGCTAACCCCCAGCAAGTGGTGGTGGTGTCCTGGCTTTGCGGTTGGAGGAGCTGAGACGCAGAGCCGTGGAAGCCACTTGGCCCAGCTGCACATTTGCCGGGGTTCAAACCCCGGGCCACTGGGCTCCCGTGTCCCTGGCTGGGGAGGCGGCGGTGGGGGGGGGGGATCCTGGTTCATGGGGGATTTCAGATACTTTTGCTTTGTGAGAAGTATGTGTTGAAGCTTATCTGTTTTTCCATATAAATGACCGATTCTCACAGCACCGATTATTGAAAAGGTTCTATGCTCGTCACTGACTCGTCTGTACATCATGGTCAAAAATCAGATGAGTAGCACCAAAGAGCAAGGAGCTACTTAAGTATAAATCTAACAAAATAGGCAAGATCTGCATGTGGGAAAGTACGCAGGAGAGGTAGAAGATGTGAAAGATCTCACTGTATGGAGAGAAAAGAGCAGCCACAGACGGAGAAGAGTATTTGTGAATCTTACAGCCGATAAAGGACTTGTGTCTCGAGGATACTGAGAACGCCTGCAACTCAACAAGAAAATAACCTGAATCAAAAATGGGTGAGAGACCAGGACAAACACTTCACCGGAGAAGCTACCTGGCAAATTCGCACACGGAAAGATGCCCCACGTCCTCGGTCAGTGGAGGCTCAGTTCACGCAACAGCGAGACACCGCTACACACCGACTTGAAAGGCTAAAATCCAAAACCCTGACGACACCAAGTGCCGGCGAGGATGTGAGTAGCAGGAACTGTCCCGCAGCTGCTTGGGGGCGGGGGGCGCGGAGCAGACATGGTGCAGCTGCTGCGGAAGACAGTGGGTTTCTCACAAGACTGACGGTGCTCTCCCGTGTGACCGAGCACTTGCACTCCCATGTGGTTGCCGGAGTGGCTCGCTCACGTTCACACAGAAACCTGCCCGTGACTGTTTACAGCAGTGTCAGTCAGCTGCACCCGGGCCGGGAGGCAAGCGTGTTGTCCATCGGTGGGTGGGTACGCCAGGCACGATGCCGCCGGATAATGGAATGCAATCGAGCAATGAGAAGGAGCGCGCTGTTCATTCATGCAGCATCACGGATGAGTCTGAATGTGTTCTGCTAAGTGAAAGAAGCCAGACCAGAAAGGCTACATTTTGTTAGATTCCACCTCCATGACATTCTGGAAAAGGCCAGACTACAGAGATAGGAGACAGATCAGTGGTTGCCAGGGGCTGGGGTGGGGGAGGCAGTCGACCGCGAGGGAGAGGCACGGGCGCGTTTTGGGGTGGTGGAATGAACTCGCACGGCCCTGGAATGCTGGACACCACACTAGCTTCTGTCAAAACTCATACAACGTCACCACTCAAGGAGGGAACCTTAATGTGTGAAGTTTTAAAAAAAAAATCAACTGAAATGTGAGGGGACCCCCAGACGGAGGGGACACTAACCATGTTACAAATGCTCGGAGCTCTCCGAAGGGCATGGAGGAAAGGCTCTGACCAAAGCAGCTAGAAAATGAGAAACTGGAGGGACGGGGGAGCCGTGTGCAGGCAGCGCGCTAGCCGGGAAGGTGTGTGTCACAGGAACGTGCGCGCAGGGTCCTGCAGTGAGCAAGCCAGTGACTACGGTGGGCAGAGGAGCCCGGGCTTCTCCTGAGGGAGGGGGGGTGCAGACAAACAAGGGGAAGAAGCCAGGCGGAGGGCGTGGTGCCGGACTGCAGTTGGGGCCATCGATACAAACTCATGTTAGTGCAATGTGCACGGGGACGGACAGACCAGGCCTGGGCATAGAGGTGTGTGTGCGCACACACACGAGTGTGCAAGGGTGCATTCCCTGGTTCTGTGAGCCGAGAAGACGGTGCCCAGCCTTGGTCTCTCCACGCCGCCTGCAGTGAGAGGATCCGGGGCTCGGGCTGGGGCAGGGAGAGGTGAGATGAGCCTGGAGCACCCCGTGGGGACGGAAGGTAAGGACATTCTCACAAAAGGAGGGCATGTCGCAGGGACACAGGGGCCGACCCGGAAGCTGCCAGTGGCCAAACCTGGAACAATTTGAGCCACAAAATAAATAATGTAGAATTGGAATCTAACCCAAAATACAAAGTAAATATCGATGACTCCATACTGATATGTGTAAATGGCTGAAGAAATAAATGGGGAGAAGAGACGAATCTCACGCATAGGAGAACTCCAGGTAGTTTCAGCAGATGCTGCCGTCTACCCGCCCTCTCCTCCCAGCCTGCCGAGTGGGCCGCATGGAGGGAAGACGGTCTGGAGAGGGAATGGGCAGAGGGAGCAGGGCCACCAGCACCAGTGACAGCCACGGTGGCGGCGTGCAACCCTAAAACAGAGGGACGAGGACCATGCCTCGCCTTGTGGTCTCCGTCCCAAACCCCAGCATCTGCCCAACTGTGAGAGAAGCCCAAGACAGACCTCAAGGGAGGGGGATTCCCTAAGATCCCTGCCCAGTCCTCCTTGAAGCCACCACGTTCACCAAAAACGAGGGAAAGCTGAGAAGTGGTCACAGCCAGAGGATGTGAAGGAGGCGTGACCACCACCTGTAGTGTGGTGACCTGGACGGGATCCTGGGGCAGGAAAAGGACATTCGAGCAACACTGTGGAACTGAGCATAAAGCGTAGGGTGTCATTAATAGCCCCTCATGTCGCCGTTTTAACAAACTGATGGGGTAATGAAGGTAAGATGCTCCCAGCAGAGATGCTGGGAGCTGGGCCTACCAGAATGCTCTGTTACTGTCTTTGCAACTTTTCTGGAAGTTCAAGCCTATTCTAAAACTTAAAGCACATCTTTGCAAAGCACTTGGGCATAGCTGTGTGGTGCTATTTCTGTCTCACTGCATTATTCCCCGGGTCTACCCTTTTGCCATCACATGGCCTCCGGCTCTGTACTGGATCCTGAAATCGAGCAGGTGAGTCTCTCAGGAGGGCAGGGCCTGGGATGGTTTCCAGGTAGCCTGAGCACACGATGCTCGGCCAGGCACAGACCCACACTTCTGCGAACAGGCTCTGCACACGGATTGCCTGGGTCAGACCACCCCCCTCCCCGCCCCTGCCAAGCTGTACCGTTTGTTAGCTATGTGACCTTGGATAACTTACTTAACCTCTCTGGACCCTGGTGTTTCTGCCTGTCAAACGGGTCAAGTATTGTACCTCCCTCAAGATGCTGCCTAAAGGTTAAATGAGCTAACATGATAGAAATGCTGCGGACGGCACCAGGCACATGCGGAGAGGGCTCCAGGATGCACCAGCTCGTATTTCGAGGCTGGCACAAGCTAGATAACAGGTCTTGGAGGAGTGAACCAACAGACGGCAGCATAGAACTCCTGCTTCCTCAGAACCACTTGTCACAGGATCTGGCCATTGAGTGGAGAGCTCCGGGAGCGTGCCAGCCAGGCGCACATGGACGGCAGCTCCCGTCCTTGAGCACATGTGTGCTGCTTAGCTCACAGGACTGTGGAAGGCCAGGGCCGAGGGTTGCAGTCAGATGTGCTGTCCCCCGGCTCTGCCACCTCATCAAAGAAAGGTGCTTTTATCTCTTCCCCAGCTTTGCAGTGATTGTTAAGAGTAATGGAAATAAAAATAGAACAACATGGGGAAGGAGCACAGGGACTCTCTTCTGGATGCAAGACAGGGTTGTCCTTGGTGCGGCCTCCTCATTCATAGTGCCCTTGGAACGGCCCTATGCTGCTGTAGGACATTGGGATCATTGAGAGATCATGATGGAGCCACCAGATGGATGAAAATGAGCATGCCTGTCAGTATGCGGTGTTGGCGAGAGCGCCAAGCTTCGGGAGCACTTAACCTCTGCGGGTGGGGGTAGACGTGGGAAGGTGGGGGCTGCGGTCGGCGAAGCTGATGGCGCACCTGCCCTCTGAGCCGGACACTCCACACCTGCAACCGCATCCTGGGGACCCGTGCTCATGCGCGCAGGGAGATGGGTGTCCGAACTTCGCCAGAGCCCAAGTGCCCATCAGGAGAGTGTGGTGGGTTCGTGTGGTGGGTTCATGTGGTGAAATGTCGAACAGCAAAATAAGACCCACCAAACCCACACACGGGTGCTCATGAATAAACTGAACTCCGTGAAACAACACAGATAAACCTAAAAACATAATTTCGAGGAGGGAAAAGGCCCAGACATAAAAGAACACTTACTGTGTGATTCCATTTATATAACATTAGAACACAGACAGAACTAAACTGTATTGTTAGGGCTGCATAATTAGATAGTAAACCTAGGAGGAAAACAAGGAAGCAGTGACCACAGGAGTCAGCGCGGTGGTTACCCCCCCCGCCCCCGAGGGGTGCAGCGGCCGCTCCGCGGGAGCGGGGAGGCGTCTGCATCTTGATGTGGGTGGGGGATACACTGATGCTCTTTTGCAGCTTGTGTCTCACAATTAGAGTAATTTAAGAAGTTGAGCTGTATGGGAGGGCTGAGGCCGCTTGAGTGCCCTTGAACAAATGTCCTGGAAAATAATTAGAGACCCTGGAGCCGCTCTCCAGAACACGTCCCAGTGTGGTAGGAGTGGGCTCTCTGGAGCGGACGGACAGAAGAGGGTCTGAAAGCTGGTGCTGCTGCTTCGTATCAACAGGGTCTCGGCAAGACCCCGAACCTCTCGGAATCCCAGTTTGCCGATCCATAAAGTGGGAACAAAAGTACGTACCAGGAAAAACAATCAAAAGGACTGTACCTTGCCCAGGGCCTGGCACAGACTAAACCCTAACAGTGGCACTGATTAGTGTTGATGTTGATATTTTGACAGCTGTCTGGGGTTAGCTGGATCCACAAATGGCCACCACCAGTTCCTTCCTTCCTTTACACTGATGTCACCTACCTGTCAAGAGTAAATTCTGCTCTCCTTGAATCTGGGCTGGCTGTGTGAGTACGTTGGCCAGTAACACCTGGCAGAAGTGATATCTAGGAACTTCTGAGTTCCTGCGGAAGATGAGGCTGGAGGCTCACTGGCGCAGGGCATCCCACCACTGCAGAGCCTGGTAACAGGGGAAGTGGCTTCCCGCTTCACGTGGGGCCTAGGTTTCTGGGTGCATCGGGAGCCTAGGGAAGGTATTAATGGAAGTAGGAATGTTTCTGCCAAGTGTCAAGCCTGAGAGATGCCACAGCCGCTGGGCATGTTCTTAACCTAATTAGTTCACCAAGCATTTCCTGAGCACGGGCTCTGCAGTGGGCTGCTGCAGCCCTGGGGGTGCGGCATGCAGGGTGGGGCTCCATCCCTGCGCTTGCAGGTTGTACTCCATGGAAGATAAGCTTCATAGGCACAGGTTGAGGGCAGGCCTCAGTCCAGGTCAGGGAGGAGCCACACGACCGGCCACCATCCTGGGAGCCTCATCAGTGAGAAGGACAGAGGGACCAATGGGGTATGAACTCACAGCACGAGGCCTCCACCTTTGCCAGCCTTGACTGGGGTCAGGATGAACAAAATCCACCGGCCCTGAGCCCACTGTTCATGTACGAATGTGGGTAGCCGCGCCATGTACATTGGTATCCCCTTTCCAGGAGGAGATTCGACGCATCTTCCCAAACTCTCGAGTGCTGGATTATACAGCCTGGAAAGCCCACTTCTAGAGGTTCATGCTATGGATGTCCTGTCACTCTCCGCCCAAGATCCATGCATGTAAGTATTCATTTGTTGCAGTGTCGTTTATGACAAAAAGCCCCCAGCTCCCTCTGAACGTCCGTAGGGAGCTGCTTCGGTAAGTTCTGGTGCCTCCCCGGAATGAAATCCTGAACAGCCGGGAAGAAAGAATGAAGCAGTGCTCCAGGCTCACGGATGGGAAGACTTAGTGTCCTAAAGACACCATGTGTCCTGACTTACCTGATGTTTTCATTCAGCAGAATCCCAATACAGTCTCTGCAAGGTCTGCATTTGGGTCTCGTGACAGCCAATAACCTGCTTCTACTACGTGTGTTGCTGAGTGCGGGCCAGGGCAGGACTGTCAGCAAAACACGTTTGAAGAACGAGACGGGGATTGTTTTGCCTTGGTACAAGCTGTGGCAGAAATGGAGAGGGGAGCAGGTGAGCGGCCGGCTGGCGGCCGGCTGGCACAGGAGTCTGGCCACACGGTGGGGGCAGAGACTGGACAATGCGGCCAACGGGGCTTGGCATTGGTATGGAAACAAGACAGACTGGTTCTGACATCACATCGCTCTCCGGAGATATACCTCCGATGGTTGAAGAGCGATCTGATGAACACAACCGTGGCATCTCCAGGAGAGAAAAAAAAAAAGAAGTGTTTGTTATGATCTCAGGGTAGAGAAAAGATGTCTTACCTGAGATGTGAAAAGGGTGCATAAGTCTGCTGATATTTACAGTTTGAAACCCCTGATGAAGGAGTCCTGGGGGCAGGGTGAAAAGGCTGGCCACAGACCAGCGGAGGATACTTTTAATGTACACGTGATAGTGGGTTCGTGCCCAGGATGCACATGTGCTCTCCACATGTCAGTAAGAACACGACTCCCTCCCTCAAACAAGCAGGGAAATGGGCAACACGTAGGAACAGAAAAGTCCTGGCAGAGGAAAGTAAAAAAAAAAAAATTCCATGAAAAGAAGTGCAACCTTTGTATGAGGCTGAACCCTATGAAATTGCCATGCACAGTCAGTCCCTAGAACTGAATGTTGCTGCTCCCCTTGGTCCTGTCACAGGAATCAGGCAGGCGTGAGTTTTAGGTCACCGGTCATGACGCACAGCACGACATGCTGCCTTCTGCTGAAGATGGGGCACGGCAGGGGCGTCGATGCTCTGACCTGTCACGGGGCTGCATGTCACAGACACTGTGGGGACAGTTTGGTGTCTAGTCCACACCCACTCTCGGATCCTTCTGGGAGAAGCCGCCGTGCAGCATCTCGGACAATCACGCACAGAGTCCCCACGTGACATAGTATTCCACTCCTGAAATGAAGACGCTCCTTCCTGCAAACACTTGTCTGCGAGTGCTCACGGTGGTGTTGCCTGTAGGAGCTGGGAGCTGGAAACAACCTGTGCATCCATCAGCCAATGGATGGAGGATGGCCACGTGCCACATCTGCACCACGGACTATTGCTCAACCATAAAAAGGAACGGAGCGCCAATGGGTGCTGTAACTTGGATGAGCCTGGAGGACCTGCTGAGTGATAGAAACCAGTCACAGAAGGCCACCACCAGGCGATCCCATTCAGACAAAAGTCCAGAATGGGAAATCTAGCTGGACAGAAAGCAGGTTAATGGTTTCTGAGGGCTGGGGAGTGGGGTGGGGGTCACAGCTAAGGACTGGAGGGCTTCTTTCTGGGATAATGAGAATGTTCCAGAACCAGCTGTGGTGGTAGCTGCATATGTCTGTGAATACACTGAAACCCACTGGACTGGACACTTTAAACAAACAACTTATGTGGTGTGCGAATCACGTCTCGTTTCGTTTTGTTTGTTTTTGTTTTTTTAAGCAACCTCCAGGCATGTCACCAGCAAAGGGCACAAGTAATACCCACCCAGAGGGGTGGTCTTAGGTGGTGAGACTCAGTGGGCCACGTAGACGAGTCACACTGAGTGCTGAGCTTACCAGTCTCAGGCAACACAGAGGCCGGCACATGGAGCCGGTCATGGGTGGCTGCCCCAGGTCTGGTTTGGGGGCTCCCTCTGGCCTGCATGGAGGGGGAGGCTGGGGCCACCTCCTGGCCAGGTCCAGCTCCTCCCAAACCCCCCGCATCAGGCTACGCCCACATGGCGTGCATATTTCTGGCAGCTTCTCACTTGGAAGCTGTGTGGAATGAAGGTGTCGGAAGGCGCCGAGAGCTCCCAGCTTGTAGAATAGGGAGGAATGTGTTTGTTTGGTGGTAATAATCCTTCTTCCGATTTTAAACTCTGAATGACTTTAGAAAGAAGTTGAAGACTAATCCCAGGTGTTCCGGTGATTACTGCGTATAACTCACCAGCCAAACCTTAGTGCAGCAAAGCAGTCCTGCGGTGCGAGTCAGGAGCAGACGGGGCACGCAGGGCATGGCTGTCCCTGCTGCTTCTTGCCTGGACCTTGCTGGGCAACGCGACAGTGGGTCTGGGGTAACTTGGAGGCATCTTAGCCCCCACATGTGGTGGGCGGTGCTGGCAGATGACCTCAGCTGGGACTTGACCAGAGCCCCTCCTCATGGCAGCTCCATGTGGCTCGGGCTTCCTCCAGCGTGGCCACCTCCGGCGAGTCAGCCTTGTGACCTGGTGGCTCAGGGCTCTGGGAGGTGCCAGCTCTCCACACTCGGTTGGCTGCAGCTGTCTCAAGTCCACCCAGATTCATGGGGAGGGATGGAGGTGGCAAGGTCACACTTGGGGGGGGTGTGGGGAAGGAGCTATTCCTGCAAGCGTCCTCAACGAGGCCATCTGCTACATCCTGTTGGACACACAGAGCCGCTGGGGGCCTGGCCCATGAGACGGGCATGGGATGATTGACTGGCTCTCCATCCCTCCTTCCGCTGATGCTTCTGGGGGGCTGTGCCGTTCCCCGTTACACTCCGGGCCTCCCAGTCCCACGATCGAATGCTTTAAAGGAGCAGGTTTCAGGAACCTACTGCTGCACTCTTCTAAAAACCGTCAAAGGAAACACTAGTATGACTTTTAAGATCAAGGATTTGCGGTAGCCGCCAGATGGGTGAGGCAGCTGACGATGTGGACTGAAGCGTCCAAATCCCGGCGTTTGTGGGGGTGCCCCTGCTGTGGCCAGCTTCTGGACTCGCCCGGGCTGGGTCCCAACTGTGTGCATCTGAGAAGGTTCTGGTCCGCTCATACCTGCCTTTTCTGTCCACGGGCAGGTTTTGCACTGACATGCCTTTCCCTCCGCACCCTTTTTCTTCACCACTGCGATGGCTCTATGGGCAGGTGCGGGTAGACTCTAGCCAGTGGCCCCACTGGCCCTGTGCTGGGGATCACCGTGTGACCTCAGAAGCGCCTCCTCCTGGGCCTCAGTGTCCTCGTGGTTCCCCGAAGGGCCTGGCCAGAGACCTGCAGGGCCAGCCCCTCTCACCACTCCCACAGGCCACGGCTGTGGTCCCAGGACCCACTTGGTGCTTGGGCTCTCTTTCCTGGCACCCCAAGATACCCTTCTCTGTCCACCCCCAGACCTTGGGGGGACTGGGTCATATGACCCTTGTCCAGGGTTGGTCCACCTCGTGTCAAGGGGGCAAATGAGGGTGGGACAGGCCCGAGGGCCCGGGCAAGCCTGTGTCCAGAGCAAGCATTTTCTTATATTTTGTGACATTGTTAGAGCCCTAGAACCTCTGTGGCCCCGAGGCCGTCACCCCAGCCAACCCTAAGACCAAGGTGTGGGGCTAGCCTGTTTGATAGAAATGTAAATAAGTAAATGTAAACACATACACACACTTCAAAATTGTCATCTGTAGCTACTGATTCCAAATATGTGATGTTTTGCTGTTTTTTTTTTTGTGGCATATAAAATAAAGATCAAATGTAGAAATCACAGCTGACTCCCTTGATATTTTAAACGTTCGCCCTGGAGTAACACAGGGGTGTGGGAAGCAGCGATGAGCCTGAAGCAGGCAGACGTGCGTGTGCCGGGATCATGCACGGCGTCTGGGCCCGCAGCTCCCGGCCTGTCTTCTAGCGCGACCACCGACGTGTATGAAGACCCCCAGACACGCTGTAGAGTCCGGACCCGATCCTCACACGCACACACACGTCACAGGCTGCTCGAAGGCTTAACAAGAAGCGTATGCTCTTAAAAAAATGTTTACTTTTGAAACATTAGTATGTAGGAAATCTACAGAGTGTTTTGGCAAAGAATGAGACCAAATAAAAAACCATCTGAAGGAGGCTATTGACTCAAAGACAATATGTGAAGAAAGACAAAGGTGACTGAGGAATAAAATCATTGGATTTTATTGGATAAAGTGGCACAGATGGAATACAAATCACAAGTGACCGAGACCTTGCATTTCTAGATTAAAAGGTGGGTGACCAAGGGAAGCACGTTTGCCGGAAGTGAAATACCGTATTCTCTGTAAATAAGGATCACTGAAAGTCATAATTGCATTTTGCAAAAGAGGGAAGTAACAGAAGTAAGAGAGGAGACGCAGATGAGTGCCCGCGGGAGCCCTGCGCCCTGCAGCCAGGGGGGCCTTTGGCCTGGGCGATGCCTTGCGGGGGTGCGCTCAGCACCACCCAAGCGGCTGCCCCCGCATGCATCCGTGCAGCAAGCTGTGAGCACAGGCACTCCGAGTGCTCACTCCACAGCAGTGAGCACAGGCACTCCGAGTGTGGGCTGCAGTGTTTCCTTCCTCGGAGCGCTTCCGTGGGTCAGGGAGACGGACGCGGGAGCAGCCCTGCTGTGGATCTCCGGTAGCCCAGAGCCAGGAGCTGTCCGGCCCTCAGAGCCACCAGCCCGTGTGTCCCCACAGCAGGCACATGTTCCCACAGGCCCAGGATGGCCTCAACCAAACAGGGACAACATGCCCGAGTTTTCAGAAAGTTGCATTTATTCTGTGTTCGGCAGTGTCCTTCATTCCGACACTCTGTCCTTGCTACTGTCATGAGATGGGGTGATACTCCATGTGTTTTAAAGCTGGCAACCCCGAGCTGCCTTCTGATTTTTATCTGACTGGTAAGATCCCCAAACTTGGCAGTCCCTGAGCTCCCCTGCTCCCCTCCGTGTGCACAGGTGAGCACGGGCGGGCGAGGGGGGTGGTGCCAGGGAGACACTGAGCTCAGAGCCAGGACGGCGTCTGTCTCCCTGCACAGCCCTGGCTCTTCCCTGACTCCTCATTCTGACCTGGCGGCACGAGTTCTGGGCAGGTTGATGTCAGCTCTCGGGGGGCCTCACCTACTCATCTGGCGCCATCAACATGGTTAGCAGGTGCAGGCCGCCCCCGAGAAGAGCTGGGGCAACGCCCTCCTCCTGGGTCCTGGTTCCCTTTGGCCCGTCTCACTGCCATGGATGCACACCGTGGCCTCGGCCTCCACAGCACCTAGGATGGTGGCCAGCACACGGAGAGGTTGGCTGGAGAGGTGGACAGGTGCGGAAGGACGAGCCATCACTGACTTAAATTAATTAGGAGACCGGCCAATCTTGGTTTTGGAAGAATCTGAATAAACTGGCTGATGTGGCCACCGTTTTATGGCTTGGAGTGCCTGCTGGGCGCTTGGGGAAGGTGTGTGTCAGGCATTGGAAGTCGTCTGCTGGAGAACTTTAAAGGACTGGGCAAATAACTAGGGTGGATCTGTTCCTTGCTTCTGTGTAAACAGTCAGGAGAGGTTTTGAGAGCTTGTCAGTGTTTTCTCAGACTTTCCGAGGGCTGGCTTGGCGGCAGTGCTGGGGACAGGAATTACCCATGAGGAAATGCTTCGTTCAGAAAGGCCCCAGGTTTGCAAAATGAGAATTAGTGAGTGTTTGCAGTTTTTGTTTGGTTTGACCTTAAATAATAAAGCCCTAGGCGGTTAGAACCGTAGCAGAGTGTCGGGGTTGAAAGTGAAGGCTTGGGGTCCGGACCACGCCCCCCCGCGGAACCTCGGGGGCTGCGGGGGGTCATTCTATCCTCGTACTCAGACGGGCGCTGGGTGTGGTCGCTGCTGGTGGCGTTGCTACGATTACTCTTTCCCTTCCCTTGAACGGTGGCAGCCCATTAAGTACCAGTGTCCTCGAGGCGCACTCCGTCTAGGTTCCAAGCCTGGGAGGAGGCACGTCTCTCAGGTGGAGCCCTCTTTCTGGAGGCTCTGGGGGGAATACGTTACGCCACCTAATGGGGGTCAGAGTCCTCACAGCCCAACACGGGAGTGTCGTCTTTGTCCTTTGCTCAGGGCATCTAGTGGGGTTCTCATGTTGGGGCACGGCCCAGGGAGCCAGTGTAGACAGTGGCCTCCTGCATGGGGCGTCTATACTGCCCCTCGCTCCTGAGCATCTTCAGCTCCCGTCCCGTCTTCTTCCCGCTGCGGGAGTATGCCGAGGCTGCTGGAAGAAATGACCACAAGCTCAGTGGCTTGAAACGATTTTTCACTGATAGTCCTGGAAGCCAGAAGTCCAAAATCAGTCTCTCTGGGCTATGACTGTGGTTCTTTCTGGAGGCTCTGGGGAGAGTACGCTTCCCTGCCTCTCAGCTTCTCCACATTCCTTGGCAGACACATCCCTCAGGTCCCTGCTTTCTGAGTCAGAGCCTCCTCTGAGTCTGACCTCCCGCCTCCCTCTTGTAGGACTCTTGGGACGACATCGGCCCGCCTGGGGCACCCAGGCTCATCTTCCCTTCTCAAATGCACAGTCATATCTGCAGGATACGAGGTGACATCCACAGGTGCCAGCGATCAGGATGTGGGGATATTGGGGGCTGTTATTCAGCTGACCACACCCACCTATGGTTGTCCCTTCCTCTAGGAAGTTCCCAGGACAGGGGGTGTGGGGGACATGCCCATTCTCCCCACACCCCCGTGTGTGCTGTTGGCTGAAGGTGAGGCCCTGGGAATCCCAGCATCCTTCCCTATGTGCTGGCTCTCTCCTTCATAGACGTTTGCTTCCCCTTGGATGCTCCTAGCTAATGCTGCGGCTATGGAGTTGGGGGGCCAGAGATCCCAGGGGCTGGCCGTGGGCCTCTCCCCATCCCTGCCTAGCTCTGGTGCACCCCCCCACCAGACCCCTAGCTGCTTGCAAGTGTGGGTTGGGGACTGACTTCCCACCTAGATGCAGCGCGGTTGTGCATAAAAGGCTTGTTCAGGGGCATGGAATTGGTGGGGTCCTCTGGGCCCTGCCCCAGTGGTAGGCCTGGGGGTCTGCGCTGTCTATAGTCAGGCAGCTGATGGGAGTCCAAGAGATGACTCCATAGTGAGCCTTCTTGGAACCCGCACTCAAGCGAGCTGGGGGAACCAGGGAGGTGGGGGGGGGATGGGTCTCCTCTTCTAGACTGCCCAGAACCCAGGGGCAGGCGGGGGTCTGGGGCAGGGCCCCCCAGCCATGGTTGTCTCTGTGCCTGAGCATGGGAATAACAGATCGAAGCAGAAAGAAGGGATGAGTAATAATATAAGTTGAAGGCTAACCAGGAAGTGGCGGAAGATATTGACAACACATAACTGACAAGGGACGCAAATCCAAAATCCATACAACCTCTGGCGAATCGGTAAGAAAAAGCCTCAAATCCCGGTAGAAAAACGGGCAAGAGATTTGAACAGGACCTCGAGAAGAGGGTATTTGGAAGGCCGGAAACGTGTGAAGAGGAGCTTCACTGCACTTGCAATCCCCAAGATGCCAGTTCGAGTCCCAGTGAAAAGGATGGTGGTCCATCCACATGGTGGAAGATGATTCAGGACGCACGTTAAGCAATGATGAATCTGGAAAGCATGAGTAAGCGAGAGAAGCCAGACATGAGAGGTCACGTACCGTGTGATTCTGTCTCTGGGAATCATCTAGAGCCCAGTCAAGAATTACACCGCCTTCGGTGGCCGTCAGGGGCTGGGGAGGGGTTATGAGCTGCATAGAAGAGGAGGGTTTTGCCTTGGAGCCGTGGGGATGTGTGGAGCTAGACAGGCTGCTGGGTGCACAACACTATGGGGGTCGCCGTGGGACCACTCCCTCGTAAATGGTTAGTCTTAGGTTTTGTGCATTTCACTCAGCAAATGAGTTTTCTTTAATAACCCCAACGACACAACAGCTCCCCCGCAATAGCTCGAATTAAGAATGACCGACACAGCGCGGTTGATGAGAGCGTGGAGCCGCCGGAACCCCTGCACCCTGTGGGCGGGGGGCACACCCTGGCGCTGCCCCGGGGCCTCCGTGTCCGGAAGCCGACACTGTGCCAACCCGGGGACTTCGCGCTCTCACGCCCTGGTGTACACCTGACGGAAACGCGCACACAGACACAGCAACGTGCCTGTCTCCTAGCCTTTCTGTGGTCGCTCAGCGCTGGAGAAACCCGGTGTCCGTGCACGTCACAACCGGCCAACAGACCGCTGTCCTCGCGCGGTCCCAGTGCTTGGATCCCAAAGAGAACACAGGGGGAGAAAGCTCCAGGCAGAGATAAGAACAAACCCACAACCCCCCCCCCAAAAAAAAACATGTGTGGTTCCATTTATATGTAGCTCAAAACAGGTGCATTTTAACCCGTGACGTTTGAGGTGAGGGCAGTGTCATCCTTGGAGGGGGCCGCGGGGCAGGAGGGACAGCCATGGGCTGAGCACCGTCTCTGGGTCTCTCTGGGAGGACCTGCCTGGCAGTCCCCCTCTTTCAAGCCCACAGCCACACCGAGGGTCCTGCGTGCAGACACCCTGTTTCTGCTCTGGGGCCCCCTCCTTCCCAGGTCTGTGTATGGCTGGCCTTGTCTCGGGCAGTGCAGGCAGACAGACCCCGTGTCCAGCTGGAACACTGCCCAGCGCTGCCCCGGGGACTCCAAAGCTGTTTCTGGACTGCGGCCACGCTTGGCCCCAGAGACACCTTCCATACCCCTTCCTGCTTCCCCAAGATCTGTGGGAAGAGGGTGACGGGGCCGGGGTAGATGGGGTACCCTTCTCAATGTACCGAGAGGGGCCCTGGGGAGGGAGAGGCGTGCTTCTGGGCCTGTGGGGTGGGCACCGTCTTCCATGCAACAGCTGATGGCACCGTGTGGGTGCCGCTAGGAGAAGGGGCTCTGAGGGGCCCACCGTGGAGGTCCTGACCCATGGAGGTTCAGAGGTGGACTGCCCCCCCCCCCGCCCCCGCCGCCCTGCCCCGAGTACTCAGGAGGCCGCACACACTGACTTCCTGTGGCCCTGCTTCCTGTGTGGCTGCCCTGGGAGGTGGCGCTCCTCCGGGAGGTGAGAGGGGAGGTCAGGACACCAGGCCGCGCGCCTCCCTGTTGGGTCCTCGGCACCTCCCTGGTAGCACGACTGTCCAGCGGGAGCAGCCTTTGGATCTTAGGGTGCAGGGCTGGGCTTCGGGGGGCACTGGGAGCCCGTGGTGCGTGCACTTGGCATTTTTCTGGGGCAGTGGTCCCAAATGTTCGCCAGCAGGTCAGGACTCCCGTTTTGGTGCATCTGTCCATTTTATAGGTGTGCTGAGCTGTAGATTCCTCCCGCTGTGCCAGTGCAATCAGCTCTGGGTGCCTGGAGCCGGTGAGGGTGGGCGGGAGGAGGGATCCACGGGGGCTGCCGCCAGCCTCTCTACTGCCCTCCTGGGGAAGAGACCTCACCTGCTGCCCTCTGCTTGGAGACTGCAGCCCCAACGAGTCCCAGTGGTTTCCACTTTCCTCCAGGGACTTATGCAGGAAGCCAGTCAGGCTGTCTCATTCCGCGGATTTCCCCGGCAGAAATAACGTTGGAGAATGTTTCTAAAGCACAGGGTGTGGGGGGCAAAGCCCCAGCCTTTCACGAGGAGAGCCGACTGGCCGGATGGGAGCTGCCCAGCATGGGTTCGGTGTGGATTACCGCTGGCTGCCCGGGTCTGAGGTGCATCTAGCCTCACCTGGCTGGCGGTGGCCCCAAATCAGGTCTTGTCATCTCATCCGGGGTCTGCTTCCGACTGTGGTCAACCCCTGGGGCGAGTTGGGGTGCAGGTTGGACGTGTGGAGGAGGGAGGGGCTTCTCCGCTTTCTGCCCTCTCCCGCCTTGTGGGAGAGTGAGGAATGGGCTTGGGGGCGGGGGGGGACGGAGGGTGGCAGGGCTGAGGTGGACCGTGGGGCTCTGGCTTGGGCCAGGAGAGGACAGAGGGCCGGCTGCCAGGGACAGCCCAGGAGAGAATGACACGGATGGGAGACCTGGGGCACGGACAGGGTCCGCAGGAGGTGACACAGGTACACCCCCAAGTGCGGACTCAGCAGAGGGGCCAGAACAGGTGGCGATGGGGACCGCAGCCGGTACACGCTCTGGAGATCACCCGGGGCACGGCAGCGAATGCAGACAAGCGCCAGGCCCAGGCCCCAGGGAATGTCCAAGGAGGAGACTCCCTGGAGCACAGGGCAGGCGATTCCACAGGCCCAAGCAGGGCTCGCCCTGCTGGGTGCTCTGACCAGAGAAGCGTCCAGCTGCCTGTGTTAATCATGTTTTTTATTTCCCCAATTTTAAGATGCTTTCACATCTCTGGGACCTTGCCGGCTGGGGAGAGATTGTCCCTCCCCGGGGTGGGGAGCTAATTCCCGGGGATAGCAAACAGCTCCCCTGCAAACATGCCTATTGTACACAGACCAACCAATCCGGAGCCTGCACCCGCATCCACCTCTCTGTCTGGCTCTCACACACGAGCCAGTACTCCCCCTGCTCTAAATCACCCAGCCAGGGACCAGACAGCTAGGGACACCCTGGTGACCCAGAGCCCGCTGGAATTACTCAGACCTGCCAGTGCTGAGCTTGCTGTGACTTGTGTCCTGGGCCTGGCCCGTTCCTTCCCGGAGAAACCACAGCACGGACTCTGGCTGAGCTCTCCCGGCTCCTGCCTCCCAACCAAGTCTGGTGCTTTGCCACGTGCCATCCGTGGTGTGGCATGGCCCCTCCTCTTGCAAACTTTAAGTAGTAAACCTTCTTCAGTGTCACGCAACCCTCCATGTCATCATTTGGTCACCTCCATACAAGAAATCCTGAGCGGATCACAGAAGGCCACCGAGGCTGCCCCTCCTGGGCATTGACGTGTGTGCCCCGTCCTGCGGTGGTCTGGCTCACAGCTGCGGCTGAGCTCCCCAGCCGCGTGAGCAAGTGCACCTGAACGAACCAGACGCACGTCCCCCGTGGGAACACAGCCTCCCCGGGCCTCCCTCCCACACCCCTGCTGGGCCTGCTGGGAGCCCAGACACTTACTGACTCTCGCCTGGTTTTTTCCTTAGTCTTTTGGCCAAAAAATGCCCCAGGATAATGAAGAAATCTATTTACAGTAGCAATATTCAGTCTGGTGCTTTCTGGAATGAATTAGCCACAGGAGAATTCGAGTGTTGTTTTTTTTTTTCTCTTCATGCACCGTGCAGCCGGTGTGGGAGGGAGCTGTTGGCCGCGCATTTGTGAAGTTCCCGAAGATGCAGGACCCACCGCGGGGGACCCCCAGCACTGTGGCTCTCTGAGTCCCGGCACGGCCCCGGCTCACGCCCTGCGCTTGTCTCGACCACAAAGCCACTTGATGACCCTGAGATCACAGGGTGCCCGGTCCCAAGAGGCTGACTTTCAGGTCCCTTTAATTGTGACCTTCGTCTGCCGAACAATCCACGTTCTGAAAGCGAGTTATTTATATCTGCTCCTCAAGGCAGACGAGCAGGACGCCGGGCTGGCGGTAATCCTCGGCCCCTAATCTGCGGCCGACTGTTCAAACAGACTGGGGTTCTTAGAACAGAACAAAACTTTCTTCATTTCAGATGTTCACTAATTCAAACTGGCCCTGGGCCAGGGCCATGGGCGGGGCAGCTCCAAGGCCTTTGTCTGCTGCAGGCCCTCCCCACCCCCTCCCAGGGCCTCCCTTTGGCGGGAGGGTGTGGGGGTGTCGGCGGCCGTGAGGCCTGGTCTCCTGCCCCGTGGACGAGTGTGTACTGAGAGCCCTACATCTGCTCTGACTCACTGTGCAAACATGTTCCGCCCGCGGCCGCGAGGCCCCCTTGGGTTCCCGGGCTCAGGCCACACTTGTGCAACATGGCCCAGGACTCTGGGCTCCGGGGGGTGGGGGGGGTCCCTGCATAGAGGGGCTAGGCGAGGCCCTGAGCCAGCGGCCTCTGGTTCTGGAAGCCCGTCCTGCACTCTGCAGGGCCCCCGGGTTCCCCTGAAAGAGAGGGTCTCTTTATGGCTGCTTTCAGGGCCGGGAGAGGCCTGGCTGTGCGTGGGCATCACGTTCCGGGCATCCCCTTCCTCATCCGGGGCTTCTGCTCTCCCAGGACGCCCACCCCACCCCCCCGGACGTGTGCACCCCTCCCTGCCCTGCCTGGCCCCTCCACGCCAGGCACCACCCTCGGGGACCGCCACCACTGCTCCGCGCAATCCTGCCTTCCCTCTGTGCTAGTGTTCCTGTGGCCACATGGCTCTGTCTGCCCAGCACCTCCCACCTCAGCTGTGGAACCCTGCCTTCCTACTGCACACGCCTCCATCAGGCCCGGCCACTGGTGGGAGCGTGGGGAGCGAGCCTGGGCAGGGACTGTTCTCCCTCCTTCCCTCCCTCCCTCCCTCCCTCCCTCCCCCCCTCCCCTCCTGCGCCCTCCCCCCCCCCCCCCCCCCCTCCCTCCCCCACCCCTCCCTCCCTCCCTCCCCCCCTCCATCCCTCCCTCCCTTCATATCTCTCCCCTTCCTCTCTGTCTCTTTCTTTACTTTCTGGCTGGTTTCCCTAGTGCTTAGCATGAAGTTTAACATACAAAATGTGCTCCAAAATATTTGCTGAATGACTGAATCAGTGAAGGGGCCTTGCAGGAGCCCCTGAGAACTTGGCCCTGCGTTCAGCAAATACGCAGGAAGCATCTCCTAACCGGCAGGTCATACGTTCTGTGCTTGGGAACATGTCAGCTCTGCCCCTCTCTAGTTCCCGAGGGCGCCCCTGGGTCAGTCCTGGAAGGGCTGGTGGGGGGCTGGGGTCCATATGGACTCACACTACAGGGTCTGCTCTGCTTATGGGTCTCTGAGGCCTCCCCAGACCAAAAGCTGACTTCGGGAGAACTTCTTGGGAGTGAGCATTAGGTATTAGGAACCTTCCCCCCAGCCTGGGGTGCTGAACCCCCCACTTGGCTCCTTTGCTGCTGGGAGCCTAGTTAGGTGCATGCTCCCAGCACTGGTTGGGGGCAGACGCTCCTCCGGTCAAGGCGGCTATGCCGTGAGGCTGTGTCCCCCAGGCAGCACCTGTGAAGGACCTGCCCCTTGCAGGGCTGGACCCAGCTACCACATCCTCCACAAAAGATGTGAAGATGTCACCCATCCGTTCCAGCCGAGTGGTGGCCACACGGACTTCATCGGCTAGACCATGGGGGTCCTGAGCCTGGGCTGGAGGGATGGCGGGTGATGGAGGAAGCCAGAGGAGCTCCGGGCTGGATTTAGTCCCCCCATACCCGAGCGCCAGCCCTGGGCAGGCAGTCACCTGCTGTGGATGTGGGGTGGAAAGGAGAGAAGCTCCAACGTGGCCCCTTGCAGCTCCATGCAGGACCCCAGGAACTGTCACCCGCGTCTTCCTGCGTGAGGACTGGACCTGACCCCTAGGAGGCACCTGCCTCAACAAGTGCACCCCAGGAGGACAGGCTGGAATGGACCAAGTCACAGCAGTCCTGCCTCCACCGGCAAACACCACACATGCCTGAGGAGCCAAGTCTGAACCCCAACACTGCCCCGCTCCGGCCACTTCACCCTCCTGGGGACTGTGCCCGGCCTCGAGGTCACATGCACTGCTGCTTCCTTGCCCCCCAGAGTGAGAGTGAGCACCTGGCTCTGTCCACCTCCGGCCGCGTTTCCTACTCGCCATCCCCAACTCGGTGAAATGTCACTTTCCAGAAAGCCTTCCCTTGTGCCTGCCTGTTGGGTCCCCTTGCCGTGCATCTCTGGGTATCCCACTGTCTGTCGCTGAACGAATGAACGTCTAGAGGCTGCCTGGTGCCCAGCATGGAGGCTCCCTGAGGGCTGGCGCATGTTAGATTCACCCGCCTTTGCATCCCACACCCTTCGTGTGGAGGACCATGGCAAGCTGCTTGGCCCCTGGGAGGGTGCACAGTCTGGGACTTCCTGGGGGAGTTGGCCTAAGTGACGGCACCTGAGAGCTGCCCCGAAGCTGGCTCAGCACCAGGGAGGCTGGATGAAGCTGAGGTGATGCCTAGCCTAGGCAGGCCTGAGCCGTGTGAACTTGGCCAAACTACTTGTCCTCTCTGGGTCTCCACACCATCATCTGTAAACTACAGGTAACGTCAGGACCTACTTGACTGGGGCTTGTGATGGCCCCAGTGATGCAGGAGAACCCCAAACAGAGGGCCCCTGAAGTGATGGGTGTGTGTCTGACTCAGGTTCACTGTGGATGATTGTGCAGGTTGTGCACTGCACAGCTCCAGGGAATCTGTCCATAGACCCCCCCCATGTGACTAGTGCCCCCTAGAGTTTACAGTGACAGTCTGCACCCCTTCAGTGGTGACCCTGCTGAATCTTCCCATTTCCATCCAGGAGCACTGGGGGGGCCAAGGATGGTGTTATGGACCCAATGTCTGTGACGCTCCCAGTTTCACGTGCTAAAGCTCGATCCCCCAATGTGATGGTTTCGGGGGGCCTTTGGGAGGTGATCAGGTTTAGATGAGGTCATGTGGGTGGATCCCTCTGGTGGGATTAGTGTCCTTATGAGCCTCTCTGGCCACCAGCGAGGGCACAGTGAGGAGGTGACTGTCTACTGGCCAGGAGGAGACCTCTCACCAGGAAACGAATCTGTGGGCACCCTGATCTCAGGCTTCCAGCCTCCAGAACCGGGAGAGGTGATGCTGGGCCGGCTGCCAAGCCCGAAGGGTCTTGCGGCAACAGCCTGAGCAGATGGATGGAGTGGCCGTGACGTGTTTCCATGCCAGTGTCTGAAGGGAGCCGCACACCTGTTCCACGGCCCTTTGCTCTTTCTCCAGAGAACATTCTAGACAAAGAGTGAGGAAACAGGACAGAACCGCAGTGTGTGCAGGTCAGCCCCCAGGGGCGCCTCAGCGTCCCCACCTGCAAGATGAGACCAGACCCTCGCCTGGGGTCTCCCGGTGTGGAAGCTCCGCCCCCGGGATCTCAGAGGAGCTGAGAGTGAGCGCCCTCCTTGCGGACCGGACGCGGCTACTGTGTGTCTCCCGGGACGCAGCTGCCGCCCCCCCCGCCCCCGCCCTCACGCTCGGCTCTCTCTGGGACAGACCGGGGACCTGTCCCTCCCTGCCGGCACCCCGGAGGGCTCAGCTTGACCTCGGACCAGCGAGTCTTCCCCTGTCTCTGGCTCCCCCTTGTCTCGCCAGCGAGGAGAAGCCTGTGATTTATTGACTTGAGCCTTCGTGTGCAAGCTGGCATGACTCTGCTCCATCTTCAAACTTCTCTGCCTTAAAACCTATTCAAACAAAACCAAGATCAAATCTGGTTGGATTCTGCTTGATTCCAGGCTCCCGGGCTGCTCTCTGGTCCTGCGTGAGCACAGGGCACGCACGTCCGGTCCCCGCGCTGGCGGCTGCCGTGTTGGGCGGTGGACGCTCACATCAGGCCCACCTTCTGCCCCAGCGCCACATGGGGAACCCGCGCCGTTCCTCCCGGGCCCGCGATGCCGAGGGGAGCGACCCACCCCGTGCCTCCAGCGGGCAGAGCTGGACCACAGCGCAGCAAACATGACAGCCTGGAAGCAGGGACGTCCTGTCTGTGCGCCCAGACCGGCAGTTCCAGCACAGCCTGGGATTGTCATTAGTCGCCGTCTCCAGTGGATGCTGCCAGCTTGTTCCCAGGGCTGCCTGGCGGGGAGAGAGACCCACAGTCTCCGGGGCGGGGGGCGGTTGCTGTGAGCAGGAGGGTCTCTGGGCGCTAGGGGGTTTGGAGGTCCCAGGGGCACCCAGCTTGTAATGTCAGGGGTCTCCCTACTCCAGGGAGAGGCTGAACCCCCAGATATGGCTCATTCTATCCTGTTCCCATGAGAAAGAGGGTGTAGCTCTTTTCTGAAACACCTAAAACATGTGGATTCTGCAGACACAAGTTGGGTGCTTGGGCTGCGAGTTACATCATGCTGTTGTCTGGCTCGAGAGAGACAACGGAAGAGATGGGGTGGGGAAGAGACAGAGACACAGGGTGAGAGATGGGGAGAGACGGAAAGAGAGGGAGAGATGGGGGAGAGACAGAGACAGAGACACAGAGTGAGAGATGGGGAGAGACAGAGACAGAAGGAGAGATGGGGGAGAGACAGAGACAGAGGGAGAGATGGGGAGAGACAGAGACAGAGGGAGAGATGGGGGAGAGACAGAGAGAGAGATGGGGAGAGACAGAGACAGAGGGAGAGATGGGGAGAGACAGACAGAGAGAGAGATGGGGAGAGACAGAGAGAGAGGGAGAGATGGGGTGGGGGAGAGACAGAGACACAGTGAGAGAGAGACACTCAGAGAGAGACAGACATGCGCACACGGAGAGGGAGAGAACATGGATGTGAAGTTGCCCGAGATGCTACGTCTCACTCCAGGGACTTTTCCCTGGAAACCACCCTCCCGCCTGAGTTCTGTTACATCTTGAGCTTCAGTTGAAAAGACGTTGTTTTCAAGACCGAAAGGAACCAGGATTTAGAAATCAGCCAATCGCATCTGTGCCAGGTCACAGGCTTCCTTTCTGGGGGACTGGGCCTGGCGCCCCCGGCAGAGGAAGGCCCCTCCGTGACCTACAGAAGCGAAGGGAGGTGGGAAGAGGGCCCCCACTGGCAGCTGGGAAGCCAACGGGAAAGAGGCCCGGCCACTCGGCCCATGGTCCTGCCTCCCGCACGGCTCCGTCGGGAGTGTGCCCGGCCCTAACCTCAGCGCCGCCATCCGGTACTCTACCTGGGGCGCCCGCGGAGCAGACAGATCCATCCCTCGCCATCCAGGCTTTCCTAGCTTCCCGTAGAAGGTAACTGTGGGGTGGATTCTGCCAGGGAATCGTCGGTGACCCTTTGGGGCGCCTGGCTGTTGATGAGCCTGTCCACGCTGTGCTTCACTGTCCCCGACCCCTTCTCCGGGGGCCGTGGTGGTCCCGCTTCTGAGCAGAGGCAGCAGGAAAGGTCATTTCCCGGGCCATGGAAATGGGCAATATTCCGGGCCAGAGCCTCCAGCAGGTGCTTGGGTCACTGTGGGAAGATGTCAGGAGCTACATGGAGCATGAGTGAGCAAGAAACACTTCCTTCCTCTAAACCACAGAGATGTTGGGGACACTTGTTTCCCAGCATAACTGAGCCTGTGCTAACAGATGCTGGCAGAAAACATTCTTTCCTGATTAAAAGCAGTGAAGTGTGCCTTAGGAAGGTGGGGTGACTTCTAAGGCCACAAGCCCAATTAGTGACAGAACAAAGTCAAGTCTGTCTTACCCAGGCCCGGCCCTTGTCACCAAACAGGGCCCTGGGAACCATGGCTGGGCTGGGCTGATTTGTTCTTCATTTCTCGTGGGAAACATTAAGCCTCTGCGTAACAGTTCGGTGCTCACGGGATGGGGAAAATGTTTATTCACAGAGGAGCAAAAATCAAATCTCAAGATTTCTCTGCAACCAGAAATGCCAACAGGAGCTACATCGCAGTGATGTTGAAAGTTACGGTTTGTGACCTTAAATTCTGTGCCCAGCAAGCTGTCACTTTCACAGAAAGGCAGCCTCCCCCAGGCAGCGTGTCCTTCTAGAAAAGTGTGCTTGGAGGGTGCACCCCAGCGGTGCGAGAGAGCAGGTCGGGGCCAGGGTCTCAGAGGTGAGTTGGTCCCATGCCAGGTCTTGCACATCTGGTTGTGAAGCCAAAAACGCACACATGTCTTCAGACGGTCCTTAAGGAGTAACCCTAGTGATGGAAACTTCTAGACTAGATGAATGTCAAGTGGCTTGTGTTGTGTAATGCTCTAGGACCTGGGGGGAGGGAGAGGTCCTTTCCCCTGTGTGGCCCTCAGTTTCTCTGTTTTCAAGAGGAAAACATGGGCTTTCATCTCTTGAGGGCCAGCCTGCCCACAGCTTGATCACCGGGACACCCTGCCTTCTTTGGGAAGAAGACTCCCTCATCCCCTGGCCTCTCACCAACATCCTGAATGCTTTATGTGATAATTCACCGCAGGGATTTTGTGTGCTTGCTTAAGGAGCAGTTCTGTTCTGGGAGTTTTGGGACACCCCTGGAAATCATCTGGGATTGTGGAGCCAGGAGGCGACGGCTGTGTCCGTGGTTTGAGAGTGTTAGCGGCCGGACCCCGATTTCTGGGAAAGGTGGGCTGGCTGTCCCCCAGCAGAGCTGAGAGGGACCGCATTGGCCAGCCTCCAGGATGGGCCCCAGGCCCGCCGCCGCGTCCGGGCGGCCCCAAACCTCCCTCGGCTTTGATTCTGCAACTTTTTCCAAACTCGAAGCATGATTCATGTCCCAGACCAACTCGCGGAATTTCTGAAAACGAGAGCAGAGGAATCCGTCTGTGCTTCGGAGAGGCCCCCCAGCTCCCACCTTTGGGGGCAGCTGGAAAAAGAAGCTGGGAACGCAGGCACCACATTCCTCCCGGATGAAGCACTGTCCCCAGGGGGGAGGAGGTGGTGGCAAGGGGCCTGAGTGACCACAGCGTCTCAGGGGCTCCGTGAAGTCGCTTGGACTGATCCAGTGTGATGAGCCCGGTACCCATGGGGGCCGCAAGACTAGTCCTGCCATTTGTGGACAGAGACAGGCTAGGTCTTCTTCCCCACACTGTCGCTTTCCTTGTCAGCGGGAGGAGAGCGGCTCCGTCTCTGGCCGGTGGGGACACTGCTGTCCCAGCTAGGAGGCCCTGGGGCACAGAGATGCGGAGCCCCTGCCCTGCCCTGGGGAGCTGCTGGTGGTTTCCTCCTGCCCGTGAAAGCCCGGAGTGTTTTATGGGCCGGGGCATCACCCTGCCTCCCAGCAGACCCAGGAGGGACGGAGGCCACAGAGAAGCACCTGTCTGTCCCTCAGGCTCTGGAGTCATCAAGGGAGCAACCGGGCAGCCGGTGTGCAGGGTTTCCGCACACGGAGGGCGGAAGGGGACCAAGCAGAGGGAGCCTGGGGAAGAGCCACCCTGAGGGGTTGTGGGTGTGGCGGGGGGGGGCAGGAGGCTGTCTGTCCCAGGAACGGTCACAGAGACTCCACCGTGTGCGTGCCTGGCGTAGTCCTGAGACTCAGCAGACACCGGACAGGTGTTTGCGTCAATGAATAAACAGAGAGAGAGAGAAAGAGAGAGAGAATTCTCTGAGCAAATGCAATTCTCTCCTCCCTAACTCCTTGGCTTCGTGACCTCCAGCCCGCTCCCCCCACCCCCCCGGCCCTGCTCCCGCTCTGGGTGCAGGTCGCTGGCCGGGGAAGGCCTGTGTGCTGGGATATGGGTTGTGGTGCGCGCCGCGTCAGTGACCCGCGCCTGAATCAAGAGGACCGGGGGGACGGCCCTCCAGCTGCCAGCGCTCGGTCAGAGGCTCCCTCCTCACTGCCCTCCGTTGGCCACGGGTGCCATGTGTGGAGAGGGGTCGGGTCGCTGGCCAGGGCCGAGCTACCTTGGAGCTAGGATTCGCACGGAGTTTGTCTTGACTTTGGAATCCACTGATTCACACCCCACATCTCAGTTTCTCCCAGACCCGACCTCCCCCGTCTCACGCTCACGCACGCACCGGCCTGGGATCCTCCGTGCCCGGTGCCAGGGGGTACACGATACGAGCTGGCCGAGCGGGTCAATGCGTCACAGCTTCTGCTCGGACGCTGCTCCTGTCACGACGCACTACGGCATGTGCGTTGTCTCTGTAGCGAAATGGCCCTCGAAGCCTGATTTTTTATTTTATTATTTTTTTGGTTAATAACATTAACTTTTCAGGACAGTTTTAGGTTCATAGCAAAACTGAGTGGGAAGTAGAGAGATTTCCTGTATTGCCCCCCGATCCCAGGCACAGTTGGCCCCATCCCCCGCACCCCACCCCCAGCACGGTGGTGCAGTTTTTTCCTGCGCTGACTCATCACTATCGCCCAACCACATACCCTGTCGCTTACATCAGGGCTTGCTCCGGTGCTGCCCATTCTATGGGTTTGGACAAATGTATGATGACACATATCCACCCTTATGGTGTCATACAGAGTGCTTTTACTGCCCTAAAACTCCCTTGTGCTCTGCCTGCTTACTCCTCTGTCTCCTCAACCTCTGGCAACCACTGGTTCTTCTACTGTTGCCTCACGTCTGCCTTTTCCAGAATGTCATGGAATCGCTCCTTTCTTTTTAGCGCTGAGTATTGCTTCATTGTCTGGACGGACCACACCTTATTTATCCATTCACCTAATGAAGGACATCCGGTTGCTCCCAAGAGCTGGCGACTATGGAAAACGCTGCCATCAACACCCATGTGCAGGTTTTTGTGTGACCATGAGTCTTCAACTCCTTTGGATAAAGACCGAGGAATGTGGTTGCTGGATTGTATGACAAGAGGATGCTTAGCTTTGTAAGAAACTGCCAAAGTGGCTTCCAAAGTGGCTGCCCTGTGCTGCATTCCTACCAACAGTGAATGAGAGTTCCTGCTGCCCCACATCCTTGCCAGCATTTGATGCCGGCGCTCCCGATTGGGGCCGTTCGACTACACACGCAGTGGCAGCTTTGCCGTGTTGCATGTCCCTGATGACGTGTGATGGGGAGCATCTTTTCACGTGCTTATTCGCCCATCTGAATATCTTCTTTGTGAGCTGTCTGCTCGTGTCTTTTGCCCATTTATTTTAAATGCAGTGTAGTTGACATACACTATTATATTCGTTTCGGGTGTCCTATAAGTGATTCCACATTTGCAGACTGTGAACCGCCACGAGAGAGCTAGCCGCCCTGGATCACCGTATGCAGTAATTACAATGTTATTAATGATCTTCCCTGTGCTGTGCTCTTCTGGCCATTTTTAATCAAGTGGTTCCCTTTCTGATTGTTGAGTTTTAAGAGTCCTTTGGATATTGAGAGTAACGGTCCTTTATCAGCTGTGTCTTTTGCAAATATTTTCTCCAGGTCTGTGGCTTCTCTTCTCATTCTCTTGACATTGTCTTTCAGAGCGCAGAAGGTTCTAATTTTAAGGAAGTTCAGCTTCGTTTCTTTCATGGACCACATCTTTGGTGTTGTCTCTGAAAAGGCATTGCCAAGCCAAGGTCATCTGGGTTTTCTCTTCTGTGATCTTCTAGGGGTTTTATAGTTCTGCATTTGCATAGGTCTGTGATCCATTTTGAGTTAATTTTTGTGAAGGGTGTAACATCTGTGTCTAGATTCATTGTTTTGCTTGTGGATGTCCATTTGTTGGATACCATTTTTTGAAAGACTATCTTTGCCTCTGCTCCTTTGTCCAAAGCTTTATTTTTAGTATTTAATTCACCATGTGTTGTATTCTTTGGATATACAATAATATATTTAGCCAGTTTTCATTTTGCATATTGATTTTGAGTTTTTTAATCACTGTGCAGGCAACAATCATCATGTCGTATATTTGCCTCAGCCTGCCATCCTTGGGATGCCATTCTACAAGGGGAATTTTGAGGTCAAAGTGTTGAAATACTTTTGTAGTTCTTAATACAAAATGCCAAATTGTCCCCTGGAAATCACGAGTTAGTTTACTACCATCAGTGTAGGAAATGCCCATCTACCCAAAGTTCGCCAACACTGAGGATTATCCCTGAAAGATCTGGATGAATCTGGAACTTATACACTCTTCAATGTACATTTCTGTGATTACTGGTGAACTTGAACATTTATTTCACAAGTCTGCTGAGACTCAGTGTACAAATGTACAGTGTACATTTTCTGCTCATATCTCATGAAACCTATGTTTTCTTGATCTGTAAAATTCTTCAGAGGCAAGGGATGTGAATTTTTGTCTCTTTTATAATTTCCATGTATTTTACGCAGTTTATCTTTGCCTTTTACTTTGGTTCACCATGTTCTGTTACGAATAGAAGTTTAAGTGGTTTAAAAGTTTCTTTTATGTCTCCTGCCTTTCTTTTTACACTTATAAATGTCTTTCCCACCTAGAGACTGCATAAATATTATGCTCTACTTTTAATGTTGTTCTGTGTCTTCACTTTTTACTTTTGGCTCTTTGATTCATCTGGACTTTGTTCTGGCCTAAGATGGAACCCTAACTGACCATTTTTCTAAGGGAGTAACTGATTATCCAACCATTGACTGCTCTGGGAAGAGTTCTTTCTATCCCACTGATTTGAAAAGCTACTATTACAGGGCCTATTTATAGACCTTTTATTCAATTTACTGATCTCTAGTTGTGACATGAGAGGGGGCCACACGTTTAAAAGTATTGAAGATTTATATCATGTTTTAATGTGCATATTAATAAGGGTTCTCAGAGAAACAGAACCAATAGGATACGTGTGCAGATAGATAAATATGAGAGGAGATTTTATTCTAGGCCTTGGCTCACACAGTATGGAGGCTGAGAAGTTCCAGGATCTGCCTTCAAGCTGGAAAAGCAGGAAAACCAGTGGTGTAACTCAGTCCAGGATCACAGACCTGGGAATTAAGGGGCTGATGGTATAAGTTCCAGGGTGAGTCTGAGGGCCTGAGACCCAAGAATGCTGATGGCTGACAGCAGAGAGATCAGTCTCCTTTCCTCCACTTTATGTTCTGTTCAGGCCCTCTGCAGATTGGATGACCCCCCCTGCCCCCCGCCCCCCGCCCCCCGCCCCTGCATTTGGGAGGTTGATCTTCTTTACTCAGTCCACTGATTCAAATGGTAATCTCTTCCAGAAACACCCTCAAGACACACCCAGTATAATGTTTTAACAGCCAACTGGGCATCCCTTAGCCCAGTCAAGCAGACACCTGACATTAACCATCACAATGTGGGGCAGTGTATGTCATGACTCACTACTATTTTTCCCAAAAAAACCTCGACTGCTAGTCTTGCCCTGTTTATTCTTTGAGATTAATTTTTATTATTTTTTTAAAAGATTTTTATTTATTTATTTGTCAGAGAGTGAGAGTGAGCGAGCTGGCACAAGCAGGGTGGGTGGCAGGCAGAGCAGGCAGAGGGAGAAGCAGGCTCCCCCCTAAGCAAGGAACCCAATGTGGGACTTGATCCCAGGACCCTGGGATCATGACCTGAGCCAAAGGCAGAGGCTTAACCAACTGAGCCACCCAGGCGTTCCTGAGATTAATTTTTAAATCACTTCATCAAAGTTCCCTCGTACAAGAAAGAAGGGATTCTCTGAGGCAAAATAACTCCGCTTGAGTGGGAACCTGTGCACAGGAATGGGCCTTCACCACATCAACATTGAGTGAACATTAGCTTCTGGGTTCATGGCCTTCCAGGAGCCAGGGGACAGCCACAGACTGCCCAACAGGGAGATTCTAAGAGAGTCCATCACTGGGACTCCAAAGGACTCCTATCAGTTTGATTAGACATACCCACATGCCCTGGGGCAGTCAGGAAAACCATTTATGAGGAATTTGGCACTGAGTGGAGAAAGAAATTCTTCCTGAAAATTCATAACCACAAGCCAGCGCTCACATGGTTTGCAGCCCAAGTTCATACTACATGGGTGGTCCCAAGAGCCTCAACCTGAAAATTTAGTTTATGGTGGCCATGAATTGGCAGCACTTTGAAGTACTTGACAGAAGTGAGTATAAACTCTCTCTAAGGAAACGCACCTTCAAATGAGGTCTCAAAGAACCTACCCCAAGTGAAACCATTTCAAGGGGTTTGGGGGTCTGTCGTCAAAATCACATTATACATGAGGAAACATGGCCCCATGAACAAGACCCAACGGAAAGACAGAAAACAAAACACACCAACTGGAAGAATCACACATCACACTTCATATATTGGAAGTGGTAGACAGGAATATAGAAGTATGTTTGATATGCTTAAAGAAATAAATGAGGAGATTAAAATAGGGGTAAGGAGAGAGTATGATAAAAATGACCAAGAAGATTTTTTAAAGATCCAAATATAGTCCAAAAAATGAAAATCATTCCAACTGAAATTGCAAACTCAGTGGATGGATTTAACCACAGATTAGACACGACCAAAGAAAGAATCAATAAACTAGGAAACGGAGCTATAAAAACCACCTGAATGTAGCACAGAAAGGAAAAGAGTGTAAGATCTAGAAGAGAGACGAGAATGATGGGAATCGAGTGAGAAGGTTTAACTCACATCCAATCAGAGGGAGAAGAGGCAATATCTAGTGAAAACAAGGCCAAGAACTACAAGAACTGATGGAAGACACTAATCCTCATGTTCACTGAGCCTGTCAAATCCAAAGCAGGACAAATAAAATCCACTCTGCACCCAGAGACACGGTGAAAATGCAGAACCCCAAAGAATAAGAGATCTTCAAAGTACTAAAGAGAGGAGGTAAATTTCCCACAAGGAATGACAGGGACACCTACCTTGTCAACATCAAACAGTGGGAATCAGAAGAGAGTGGAATCATTACTTTCTTGGCAAAAAAAAAAAAAAGAAAAAGAAAAAGACAAAATCAACCTTGAATGTGTATACTGAGAGGAAATAATCTTTCAAGAATAAGGGAAAAATAAAAACATTGGACTAACAAAAATTTCCCTAGCAACAAATCTTCCCTAGAGGAGACTCCAGAGGATATATGTCAGGTTGCATGATGGTCATCTCAGATGGGAGATGAGACAGAAGGAGAAATGATGACCAAAGGAAGGGGTACATATGTGGCAACTGCAATTAGACATTGGCTCTGCAAAACAATAAACATGCCTTATAGAATTTTAAAGGTTAAAATAATAGAAAAGTCAGAAAGTGAGAAGTGATTTGAAGTAGTATTTTAAATCTTCACCGTTTGAAAGTAAATCTATTGATGGACTTTGAATTTTGATGAATTCACTGTATAGGTTAAAATGTTTAGGGAGCCATTAATAGTAGAAAAGTTTATGTAACTACAAAGGGAAAATGGAGATTTTTTTAAAAAAATCAACGATTAGGAAGGAAGTAGAAGAGAGAAGAAAAAGAAACAAAAGAGGCAAGATAAATATAAAACAAAGGACAGAAATGAATCCACATATCAGTGATTAAAATGAATGTATATGGACTAAAAACTCCATTAAAAGATAGATTGCCAAGCCATAGTTTTTAGAAATCCAATTATAAGTTATTTGAAAGAGAGCTATCTAAAACATAAGGGTTGACCAAGTAAACACTAATAATAAAAAAAAAAATGACAGGTTAGTATCAGATGAACAGACTTTAGACAAAAGAATCTTTATGCAAGAACTTGACACCAGTCTAACTCCATTACACCTGTACCCTTTGTGCTATTGTTGCCATAAAGTTTGTTCCTGCATTGTCATACCATTTCTTATAGTGTATTAATAGGGTTACAAACTCTTAAAGCTTTCCTCTTATATGAAAACATCTTTAGGGGCACCTAGGTGGCTCAGGTGCTGGTGCCTCCAGCTCAGGTCATGATTCCAGGGTCCTGGGATCGAGCCCCATATCAGGCTCCCTGCTCGGTGGGGAACGTGCTTCTCCCTCTCCCTCTGGCCTCCCCCCTGCTTGTGCTCTCTCTCAAATAGACAAAATCTCTTTTAAAAAAAGAAAATATCTTTACCTCAATTTATCAGACTATTTTCACTGGTCATAGGATTCTATATTGGCACTTTTCTTCTCCAAGCACCTTGGAGAGGCCATTCCATTGTCTTTTGGTGTCCATAGTTCTGCTGGAGAGTCAGCCATCGTGCTTAGTACTGCTGCTTTTTGAAGACCTTGTGCTTCCCCCTCCCACCACGCATGCCCCACAGGCTGCTTTTAAGATTTCATTCATGATTTTTAGCATTTTGACTATGATGTGTCTAAGAGACTGTAATAAGTCAAGAATCCATACTACAATTTCTAAAGTATCCTTTTAACTCAAAAGCTGATACAGGAGGACAATGGATGAACAAAAAGGTTTTTATGGGGACTTAGAAGTTAATTCTAAAGTTTAGAAACACAAAGGGCCTAGATTAAATGGCCAAAATAGTTTTGGAGAAGAGAAAGAGAACTTACACTCCCCAGTTTCAAGACTCATTATAAAGTTAACAGTCCTTAGGGCAGTAGGGCTTTGGTGCAACAAAAGACAGATCAGTGGAATTAAAGAGTGGATTTAGAAATAGGCTTACACAGGACCACTTGAATTTAGTTCAGAAAATGAGAGGCATTCAATATCATTAGTAATAGGGAAGTGCAAACGAAATAAAAAAAAAAGGTACATGCTTTCACACCTACCGTATGGGTAAAAATGAAAAATTATAGAAATACCAGCTTTGGCAAGGAATTTAAAAGAGCAAACATTCTTACAATTGCTCCTTGGAACATAAATTGGTTCAACTGCTGTGGAACACAGTCAAGCATATGATGTCATGTTGAGTAGGTACATATCCTGTGACCCAGCAAATGCACGAGAGGATGTGGCTTCAGGTCGTACACCCATGAGCGCTCACAGAAGAACTGTTTCCAGTGACAAATTGTGACGAATCATCCAAATATCCATCGACCGTGGAATGGGCACAGACGTTGTATTAGGATCCCATGATGGAATATTATACAAGAGGGAAGATGGATGACCCGAAGTAGCATTCAACAAAACAGATGAATCTCAGAAATAAAAGGCCGGTCAAAAATGCAGCAGGAGGAGAAATACACAGCAAGAGTCCAACCATCAGTTTCAAGAGCATGCAAATCCGAGCATATTGGGATAAAAGTATGTGAGGCAAAGCACCATGGGAATGGTAGGATGAAATTTGGGGGTGAGTGCCCTCTGAGGGAGAAAGCAGAGGGCTGGGGAGGGCACAGAGGGTGATGTCCTGTATCCTCCCCTGGGGGTAGGGGTGTGGGCCTTTGCTGTACTTTTATGTTGTATGTGACAGTTACCTAACAAACGTAATTTTTCATCAACCCAATGTTTAATGAAAACCCCCTTTTTTTTTTTTACAAAGATAAGAACACTCTCCCGACATTCCTAGCTGGTTCTGGTACATTAATCATCTAGCATGCGACTCGTTTGATCTACTCTTTTTATTTGGGATTTTTCCACCTAAATTCATAGGTGAGGCTGTTTGTTGTGGGGCAGTGCTTTGCAGAAATTGAGGCCATAGGCTCTTATGTGTGCCCTCCAGGTTTGAACTCTGCTCCTGACTCATACCAGTTGTGCCTCAGTTTCCCTTATGTAAGGTGGGTGACAATAATTTGACATGCCATTCAACAGATAAAATGCTTCAGGCAGTATTTGACCCAAAGAAGCACTCATACACTAGTTTTTACTTTCCATTTGTTTGATTTCGAAAGAAGGATTACGCAGTTCTGTAAAGTGAATTGAAAAGCCTGCACTCCTTCTGTGGTTTGCAGCCACGAACATAGCCTGGGAATAAAGAGTTCTGGTGTGATCAAAGTCCACTAAGGATTCAGGGTTTGAAAGAACCGTCATAAAACTGTCTGGGCCCAAGAGCTTTTGTTTTCTTTAAGGTGTTGCTCAGACACGCTTTTCCCCTGTTTGTTCCCATTTCTGGGGCTTTCTGCTTACTGAACTACAGTGTTAGCAGATACCATTAGCTACCTCCCACGTGTCTCTTTCGTGTGGACTGATTTGCTTGGGAGCTGGCCCTCCTCTGTGCTGTCCACATGCTCAGGGAACGTGGCTGTGCTAGTTTGAGGCAAAGACTCATGTGTTACAACTGGATTTGGGGCTACAGCCCCCTGGAGTGGACGTGAGGGGCAGGTTTGGGGAATCCTGACACCTGCTCACTCTAGAGGAAGGGAGGGAAAAATCTATCTGCTGGCTCTGCTCCCCTTGGTCACAGGGTCCCTGTGGGGCATCACCATCTGCAGGTGGGGTTCCAGGTTGCTTGCCCTTGGCACTGAGTGGCATTCATAGCATCCTGTGCCTTTGTCTGGTTGGGGAAGCCAGAGGTGGGATGTAGGAGGCACACAGCTTGGGCTTGAGGAGTGGCAAGGTCATGGGGGCGTGGCCAAAGTCCCTCAGGGTCCAGAGAGCTGGCTCCTCAGCGGTGATGGGGCCAGCAGACAGGGGAGGCCATGAGGGTTTTCGGTGGCACCTGAGCATTACCCCATACAGCGGCCCCCTCCCTTCCTCAGCTGTTCATGGTCATTCTGCTCCTGTTTCCTGTAATTGGGGTGGGAAGGACCAGGAGGGGAGTTCTGGAAGAGCGGCAGTCCTGGGAATGATCCTGAGCTCTTCAAACAGTCCTCAGAAAGACCTAGTGCTCTTCGGCCTCCAGACACTGGTGTGTAAGGTGTGATACCGGGGCCTGCCAGGGGCCCAGGAGGGCAGCACGGAAACCTGGAGGGCGCCCAGGTGCCCCCGAGCTGCCGAATCAGCCAGCCCCGCGGTCCCTTACCTTAGCCCCTCCCTGCCTCCCTGCCCCCCGAGACTGTCGTGCCCCTCGGCCCTGGGCCTTCAGCTCGACCCTGTGACTGCAGACACAGTCTCCCAGTGGCTCAGACCAGAGTTCCTTCCCCTACCACCCATGGCATGTCACACCCTCCTGTCCTGAGGGTGAAATCCTACAGCCCCTTCCTTCTGCTGGCCTCACTGCCTCCCAAATCCCAGGGCCTGTCAAAGGCCTGCTTGTCGTCCCCCTGCCTGAAAGAGCCCATCTCGAATTCCTGGACATGTCATCTCTGGAGATGCAGAAGGGAGCAGACCCTCCCCTCCCCTGCCCCTGTGGCCACGGGAGATCCCGGATGGGTGGCCTGGGAAAGGCCGAGCTGGCAGGGTCGGCTGCACCGCCCTCTCTCCTACACCCCTGCACCACTCCACTTTCTATCCTAGAACCAGTGGCTTTTATGAGCGTCCTGCAGGACTGCACACGTGGAGCGCATCGGCCGGGATGCTGAGTCCTGGAACACGAGCCTGATGCTTAGACCAGCTGCTTCGAGCCCGCCGGGCCGGCTGGAAGCCTCCTTGGCTCTGCTCAGCCCTTCTCTTGGTTCTCCTGCCAGAGAACGGAGTCGATGTTTTCCATTTCCTCAAGTTCACCGACATTTGTTTGTCCTAAGGCTCGTTCACTTCCCTTCCTCGGGACTCTCGGACGTGCCTTGCCTGCCTGGCCGCCTGGGGACCAGGGTGGACGTGGAGGCCAGGTGGTTCTCAGGCAGGGTCCAGGCCCCGCGAGCACCTTGCTCAGAGGGCCACGTGGGCCAATCCTGGCAGTTCAAGACCCCCGTGGGGCCTTGGCTTCTTTGCGGAGGGGAGAGGGGCACGCAGGCTTTGGGGACGGCCTTGGGTACTGGAGGGATGGTCCAGCTTCTCAGGGAAGGGCGTGAGAAAGAGTAACATTCAAAGGATGTGTGGAAGCTGAGGTAGAGGGCCTGGCAGGGTGCATGGCGAGTGGGGGGCCCTTCTGCCCTGGGCCCGGCCCCACCTGCCCCCCAGCCCCATGCTGGGCGTTTGCCGCCCAGCGCTCCAGCCTTGCTTCCCGTTTCTCTGTTGAGCGCCCTGCCCTGGGCAGTGCTGGTCTCCACCCCAAAATCCAAGGAGGTGGTGACGGGACCTCGCCATCAGCCTGTGGTCAGTGGCGGAGTTGGGGTTCACCCAGACCTCACAGGGTACCCGCCGGTGCCTCTTGTCTTCACCATGGCAGACTCTAATGATGTACAGGGGTCCTGGCTGGCGTGTGGCCTTGGAGCCCCCCGGGCTGGGTGGTCACACCTCTAAGCCCCAGGGGATTGCTAGCTGCCGCAGACACCCGGCTGGGTCAGGATGGGAGAGGTTGGCCTCGTCCTGTGAGCGTGAGGGCTGGAGGGACACACAGGGACCCAGTGACAACATTTGTGGTGCCCTTTGGTCAGCTTAGATAGGACCCAGCAACATCTAGGCTCTCCTCCCCAGGCTGGGCAGGATCACCCAGGTGCGGGTTCACTGGGGTGTATGGGCATCCTCCTGCCTGCACCTCTGGTGTGGGGTGGAGGGACCTCGACCTCTGGGAAGACAGGCTATCAGCATAGGGTTCCCCCTCCTTATCAGGAATTGCCCTAACATGTGCTGGGTTATGAGAAGCACTGCTTCGTGGAGACCAGGCCAGATGGGATCCTTCCTGGGGCCAGCGGGGCCCAGGAGGAGGCTTGGCACCGGAGAGGTGCCCCATGCCAGCTCTGGAGGTGACCGGGCACCACCCACTGGACACACATCTGTGGGGTCTTCCTCACACACAGGCTCATGAAGGAGACATTCTGTGGGACACCTGAGAGCCAGGACTTGAACCTACAGCTGTCTGAAGCCGAAGCTCACCAGTTTCCCATGGACAGTCCTCTCTGATGTGTAGGGTCAGGCTTGAGAAGGACTCTGGGGTGGGCTCAGTTGGCTGGTCATGCTGGAGTTGGACTCCAGACCACCTAGTCCAACTGGCCCTTTTAAGGCCGAGAGAAAGCCGGCCCAGAGCAGCTGACTGACATGCCAAGTCCCTAGCCAGCGGGTGGCTGGGGTGGTCCCTGGCCTGACTTCTGGTCAGGCTGAGCTGACCCTGGGTGCCCAGCCTGAACTGGGTGCCCCTCGCCTGCGTTCCCGTCACCCGCAGGCTCCTCCGGTGCGGTGTGCACCCCAGCTGGTGGTGTTTTTAAGACACACTCAGCTCTTCCTACCGACAGGGAAATCCTTTGCAGGAGGGCCCGTGTCTCGTGTGTGCAGAATCCAGAGCAGGCGCTCTGACAGCGTGAATGACAAGCAGACGTGGATTTCTGGCCCCTGCGGCACTGCGTGGGGAGCTGTGTTGCATACATCTGCGTGGATGCTTGGGGCAGAGCCTGAGCCAGGCCCAGCACTGCACGCACAGTGGGGCTTGGTCAGGGCATCCCGGGTGCCCGCGAATGTCCTGGGTTTTGGCTAGTGGAGCTCACTCGGGGCTGCCTGTCTTGGAGGCTGCCGGCTCACACAGCCCCCGGGGCTCCAGCCTCGCCCACAGCTGACGTGTCTGTCCTCGACAAAGCCCCGGGCTACTGTCTTCTCAGCCACCGCAGATGGAGAATCTAGTAATTGTGGTTCTTGGGACTCTCTGAGCTGACCTGCAAGTACCAGTTTGGAAGGGCAGATTTATGGATGGGCGTGAAATTGCCATCCTGAGAAGGCACAGGCCGGGCTATAAATAGGGCAGCCGGTCCCCGGAGGGTAGAACGCTCTCAGGGTGAGGGTGTCGCAGACCAGTGTTGTGCTCGAGGGCAGGACGGCACAGCTGCTGAGCCGGGCCTGGCAGACGAATGACCTTCCCTCCCATCAGATAGGCCAGGTGGCCCTGGTTCTGATAAGCAACTGCCCGGAGGCTTTCCAGACATCACTGTCACATTTTTGATGACTTTTCTCACCAAGCGGGATTAACCCAGGCCACTAATTAATCCAGCTCTTTTCCTGTCAACGTCTGTCCCTTCCCGCTTGCCTCCAGGCACCCCTTCCCACTCCAGGGAGAGAACTGTGTCTCCAGCTTCCGGTGTGTCCTGGGACGGAAGCTGACGGGGCTGAGCCCACCGCCCCCCCCCCCCCCAAATCAGGGCACGCCATCCCAGGACAGGCCACCGTGGGGCTTTGGGGCGGTTGTCTCAGGAAGGCCACCGTGGTGTCAGAAGGAACACTGGCACTGCTGCAAAGCCTGCACTTGGGGGCTGGGTCAGATGCACCTGCTGCCTGCACATGGGCCCCGGGCTACGGATGGTTTTCCGTGTTTAGCTGGTTGGTTCAAAGAAGAAGCAGGAAGATGAAGACTATTTTAGGACACTTAAAAATTCTATGAAATTCAGATTTCAGGGTCCATGAATAAAGTTTTGCTGGAACACAGCCATACCATTATTAATTATTATCTGTAACCGCTCTTCCCCTACACAAACAGAGCTGTGTAGTTGCACGAGATTTTCTTGCAATGCCCAAAGTATTTACCGTGTAACCCTTTCCAGAAAACGTTCCTGATGCTTCTAGATCACGGGTCTGAACTCGTAAGGGTTGTGGGCCTATGGGCATCTACCGGTCCTTCTCCCTGGAGAACGTCCTTGTTGTGTGAGCACACACCTGAGCACACAGCTGGAGGAGGGGTGTGACCCGCCAGAAAGGTCAGCCAAGGGCTGACCCCAAATCCGGAGATATCAGCGGCTCTCAACTGAAGGCATTTGGCCCCCAGGGGGCATGTGACAATGTTTGCAGAGGCTGTGTTTTGCCTCCAGTGGGAGCTGTGGGCATTGGCAGAAATGGAGCGTGGGGGCCGACCGTGCAGGGGCCCGACCGTGCAGGGGGCCCACCGTGCTGGGGGACGACCATGCTGGGGCCGCTGGCTCGGGACCACCCAGGCTGGAGAGGGACGAGCTGCGCCCACCCGCGGGTGTTCTGCTCAGTCTGGTCCCCGTCCGGCTCCCATGTGCCAGGCCCTGTGCTCGACCCCAAGGAGCAGGGCTGGAGAAGAAAGCTGGCTCCTACTTCCGGTTCATTTTAATGCCAGTTGGGGGACAAAAATCACACCGTTGAGGGCAGACGAGGCCCTTTGTGGTTCACAGCCCCACGGCCACCAGCGCTTCCTGTGCCCTCCGGGCCTCAAAACACTGACGCCCGCACACTGCCCCGACGGCCCTGTTCACTCCTCCGCCACCGGACTGCCCATGGGGCCTTCTGTGCCTCCAGCCATTCATTTGGCAAGTCCTTCCTTCCCGGGAAAGCGTCCTTACCCCCTCCCCCGACCTCGGCCCTTCCTTCCCCTCCCCCTTCCTCCTTCCTCTCCCTCCTTCCCACCTCTCTCCCTCCCCTCCCCCTGCCTCCTTCCCCCCTCCCTCCCCTTCCCTCCCTCCCTCTTTCTCCTTCCAGAATTAGTTTCAGGGTCCTGTGGACCTACACCACTTTTTTCTAGCTTCTCAGATGGAACTTCTGGGGGTGCACTCCCTGTGCTATGTGCCACTTTGTAGCTGCAGTACCCAGCCCTGGAGCCAGCCCCGGCTGATGTGCCCCGGCTGATGTTCCCCAGCTGATGGCTAAATTGGGAGCCTGGAGCCATCCGACAGCATAACGAGCATGTGGTCGTGTGAGAGAGGCTGGCTGTGGACGGGGGCCTCCGTGAGCTCCAGTAACTGAGGAAGGTTCCTTGGCTGTGGCCAGCCAGCTGCAGGAGCAAGGGCAGGGCGGCCCAGGGCTGGCAGGGCCAGCAACGGACGTTCAGAGCCCTCCTCTGGGTCACACTGATGAATTTTCCAGAACTCAAATGAATCCCGAGCAGACTTTACAAACTCTGAATGGACAGAAATAAGTATCAGTTGTGCAGAGACCAAGGGCCTAACTCAAGCCAAACTGCATGATTCATTTTCAAGAAACTGGTTTTTGGCTCCCTTGCCAGTTCTCTGTGTTTGAAAGTCATTTCCATTAAAACATTCTGGAGGGTTGAGGCTATTTTTCAGTGGACAGGGCTCATGCTGAGCTCCATGGCAATTACTGTGTTTCTGAGCCACTGGTTTTAACATGGAAATGACTACTTCTGCACTGCTTCGTGCCCAGAGTGCGCCCTGGCCATCCGGGGCCGCCGGGAGTCCCTCACTCCGCAGACGCGAAAACCGCAGAGGTGCACATGGAAAAGGGACTGAGCCTTTGGGGCCAGCCAGGCCTGCTCAGTGGATGACGAACATATGTGAGAGAGATCTTGGAGCCAAAGCTCCGTGAACAGGGGGCGCATTCAGAACTGTGGGGTGCGGGGTGAGCCGATGGGCAGAGAGTGTTAGCTCTGTATGTCACTCATCAGATTCACCCACAGCTTCTTAAATATTCGAATCCTGGGCTTTAAGATCTGGGCTCCGCTGAGCAGAACCCCCAGGGGTGGAACACAGGGCTCTGTGTTTTAAGCCTGTGTCCCGGCTGATTGTGGGCCCGGTCAGGATGTACACACAGGATATTTTTGCCTGTCTCTCAAACCATTTGAAGAGTCCCACTACAGTGCAGGAGTAATATAGTTAGGTGTTTCATGTTTGGGCATTCAAATTCTCTCAGAGATTCTTTTTTCAGAACTGGCAGGAGGGGGGAAACCCCAAAACCCCAAACCCTATTAAAAAAAATGGGACCAGAATTTCAGCCGGCCATCTGGTCTGCTTCTCCTGGTGTTTATGCACAAAGGAACCATCAGTTTTCCAGAAGCCTCTAGGATACTTCAGACGCGCTCTAACAGCCACCACACAGTCTCAGGAAGGGCGACACCTCCCAAGCTTACTTTCTGGCATTCTGCTCAACCCGACTCTATATTCCTCCTGTTTTGCGCCTGAATGAGGCTCTCAAAGTTCAGGGTCCACCTACCTCAAGATCTGCGTGGCTCCATCCACGCCGCTTAGTCACCAGTGGGCCCTGCCTTCGGGCTGGAGTGTGCAACATGGCCTTTGACTTCCCCACACTTCGGCCCTTGGGAACAGTCTGTCCCTGCAGGGGATGGGAGCTGTCTCTGTGCCTCCAGATGCCCCCATCCAGGCACAGCTGCTCAGTGCCCACAGTGACAGGGACTTTCTTGCCCACTGACTCACTCGGCCTGGAGGGTACAGCAGATGGGTGCAGAATCTCGCTGGAACAGGCAGTCTCACCCCCAAGAGGAGGAGGAAAAGTAGGTCAGCCATTTGAATTAGGCAATGAGCTGACCCCGCACGCCCTCCTGCCCCTGAAGCTAATGCTTTCCTGAAGAGACCCAGCAGCCACTCAAACTCATATCTCCGTGTGCCTGGGAACGTAAGCCTACCCTTCCCTTCTGAACAAGCAGCATGGTTTCCCTGACCCTGGCTCAAGCCTAAAGGTGGCCTCGGCACAGAGACAACTAGTTCGGGTGCCCTAAGCAGCGAGGGTGTCAAGGGCGCGAGGGTAATGATGGAGACCGGAAGGCGGCTGGTCTGTGGAGCTGGGGAGGCTGGTCCAAATCCCAGACCGTACACTTCCTTCCCTACCCTAAGCCTCGGGTGTTTGCTGAGGACCTAAACTGATGGCCTTGGCACTTAGCCCAGCTTTGAGGTTCCACAATTTGATGCAAATGAGGGGCCTATTGGTCAACATGCATTGAATTCCTGCCGCACGGGGGTGGCCATACAGGAGGGCGTGGGCACGCCTAGCAGGAGAGCACAGGAGGGATCTCTGAAAATAAGCCGAGTTTTGGGAGGCTCTCAGACCAGAAAATCCCCGGGCAGGGTCTCTGCAGCTCTGAGATACTTGTGGAATGAAAGGAAAATGGTTGGCCTAAATATCCACACAGCGCTGCTTCTCTGTTCCTCTGGAGCATATGGAATAGCTCGGGACAGTCCTTCAAATACCTGGAGACAGCTGTTTAGAAAAGCCAGCCTCTTAGGAAAGCAGATGGCCACTCCACAGGAAATCTGGGCTTTTAAAATGGATAAGGGGAAGATCCTGCCTCCCATCCTCCCCTGAGGGCTGGAGAGATCGCTGAAAGCTTCTGGGGAGAGATGGCGGCTGCCTTCTGGGCCTCCAGGAAGTAGACTGAGGTCGGGTCCCCACTTAGGGGCACCGGCAAATGGTGAAGGTCCGAGTCTTTAAGGAAAAGGCGCAGATTTGTACCGTCTGCCAATTTCCATGGTGTAAAGACCCGCACCGTGGCCGATTTTAAGAGGCCAGCTGTAGCGAGTCCGGACACGCCAGCGCCAGCCCCACGCTGAGCAGAGCTCTCCTCGCATGTGTGGCAGGCGAACCGACCGCGGGACAAGCGGTCAGGGTCAAGATCAGATTCTCCGGAGTCTGCGGAAGAAAAGAGAAGGGCCATCAGCTGGGCGGTGGGGAAGGGGCCCCTACCAGCTCTGGGGTTATGACTGGTGCCTAGCCCCCCGGTGTCTGAGGTGGGCCTGCCAGCCATCTGGTCACTTAGAAGCAGACGCGCCCCCGGGGCCTCCCTGTTTGACTCCCCTGTCCCAGCCAAAGCCTGACTGACATCAGCAGATGGGGGCCCCGCTGCGAGGGTGCGTTTTATCTCCCGAGATCCCCAGGCCGGTCCTGGGAGTGTTCCCATTTTAGGGATGGGGCCGAGAGAGGTGACGTGTGCTGGCCAGGGTGTCCGCCGGGCTCCCAGGAAGCCCTGGTGTTCCTCCGCCTCTCTCTCCCCAGCCGGGGAAGGGGGTCAGCCTGTGTTCGCTGGGGGCAGGGCAGCCAGAGGCCGCGGCGAGGGGCGGTGGCCTCGGAGGGCTCTTGTGCGGAGGGGCCGGGGGCCAGGGCAGAGACCTAAGGTACCCTCCCCAGCCTCCTTCCACCCCCTCTGCAAAATTCACAGCTGTCCTGCCTGGGGTGGCGGTGGGGGCGGGGGGAAGCTGCAGTGGAGACCGCAGGAGGGGACAAGTCTGCAACCGGGGGTTCTCCTGGTTCCCATTAAAATAAATCTCTTTATTGACAAAAATAAAGGGGCCGAATCAAGACCAGTGTTTGCCCTCAGCCCCATTGCTTTTATTCTCCTGCAAGGAGCTGGATCCCAGGTTCCAAACTGGCGCGGGCCCTCAGGCTTCAGAGGGGAAATTCCTGAGCGGGTAGGGGCTTTGGCGGGCTGCCCTGGTGAATGAAAGTGCCCCCCGGGGGGAGCCGCCGGAGATGCCAGGCCCGGGGTCTCATTAGCGGCTCGCATGTTCTGTTGGATTTTCTTTGGCGCGGAGTCCGGACTTCCCTTAGCGGAGAGGTGGGCCGGGGAGGCCGGGGGGACGCTCGTGGCAAGCTCGGGCTGCAGAACCAGCCTTTTCTGAGCTCCGGCGCCACCGGTGGGCACCGGGCTCTTGGTGCTGGGCACTCGGGAGGGTGGACCCCATGTGGGCCCCGGCTCAGGGGGGAGTCCAGCTGGCCTCTCGGATCTGCTGCCACAGCAGAGTGCCACGGGCTGTGGGGCTTACCCTAGAAATCCATTCTCTTCCAGTTCTGAGGCCGGAAGTCCGCAGTCAGGCCCCTTGCGCGCCTCCCCGCTCCTGGGCGCCCCAGCGGTGTCCCTGGCCTGCAGCCGTGTCCTCTAGCCTCTGCCTCCGTGGCCACACGGCCTCCCCCTTTCTCCCAGTGCCTCTCCTCCATGCGGCTCTTATCAGGACACTTGTCATTGGATGTAGGGCCACCCCTTGCCTCTCTAAGCCCACCCTCTCCTCCTCCCAGGCTGGTGCTGTATCCCCGGCACATTTGGGGTGGCCCAGGCCCAATGCCTTCGCCCACACCCACCCAGTTGGCCAAGGGAAGGGACAGGTGCCCCTGGAGTCACTGGGCCATGTCAGCGAAGGGGCCTGGACAGAAGCCACACCTGCCACCTGGTATCCCCCCTTCCCCAGGCCCCTTCCAGGTGCCCCATGCTCTGGGCCTGCCTCAGGAGCCAGCATACTGGTGTGCCGTGTCTGCCATAACGAACGACCATACAGAGTCATGTTCTCCCAGTTCTGGAGGCCAGCAGCCTGAGATCGAGGTGTCCGCAGGGCTGGAGGGGAGGGGCCTGCCTTGTCGTGCCCGGCTTCTGCTGGCCCCAGATGTTCCGTGGCTCGTGGCTCGTGGCTCGTGGCAGAGTCTCTGCGGTCTCTGCCTGAGCCATCCTATCATCTTGCCTTCTGTTTGTCTGTCTTTAATCCCCCTGTCTTCCTCTTCCAAGGACACTTCTGTGGCATTTAGGGCCCAGCTGGTGAAACCAAGACCATCTCCTTATCTCAAGGCCCTTAACTCAAGCACATCTGCATCGACCCTTTTCCCAAATAAGGTCACATTGTAGGTTCTGGGGATTAGGGCATGGAAATGTCTTTGGGAACTCTCAGCCCCCCACAGCCAGACCTACCTGGGGTCCCGCGTTAGTTCTGCACCCACTCCTTGTGCGCGCTCTGCGCAGCCCCCTCGCCCCCGGTCCTGAGGGTCAGGGCAGATCTGGCCTGTACGGCTTCTGTGGGAAGGCAGTGTGGGGGGAGCGTGCATCCGGGCATGGACAGGTCTGGAATGGGACCTTGGCTTCTCCACTGGTGAAGCTGATGGCGCTGGGGACGCATTTCCAAAAATGCTCTGAGCTTGAATTCTGACCCGCTCGTGACGCGACTTGCGTCCTCACGCTGGCCCAGCTCACGGGCTCGGCTCAAAGGTTCTGAGGAGCAGATGAGTTTGATTTCTGGGTTGGACTCCAGTTTGGGAGACTCGTTCAAATTTCTATATTCCCTTTTATTTCCTCTTATGGAAGAAAATTTAATGCAGGAGCTATTTCCATTAAAAGCATTGGTTTAATACTAAAAATGAAAACAAATAAAACTAAACCCTACTAGAAAAAACAACAATCCCAGACGGTGTTTGGCACGCCTGAGCAATGTGCCGTCGCTTGCAGGGTCCCACTGGGTCCCCTTTCCCTCTCGCCAGCTCGAGCCTGCCGCTGGGGACGTCCCCTGCTCTCAGGACACGGGAAGCACAAGGGGTTTCCTGCACGGGCACTGGGCTGCACAGCAGGTGCCACTGACCCCTTGTCCCACACCATGGCTGGCTCCCGTGTCCTCTTGGCTTCACCAGTGGGGATGATGGGACAGCTGCAGGGCTGTGGGGGGTTCACGGTGGCCCCTGGATATGGGAGCTTGTTTAAAAAGACGAGGCGCCGAGGTCCAAGTCAGCCCCGCACACCCAGAAGGCCCTCTGCTCCGGGCTTCACGGACACCTCCGCCTCCCAAAGTGGGGGTCGTGTGCTGGGGAAGATGCCGCGTGGGGTGCCACCACGGGCACCCTAGAAATGCTATTTCAATCTGGGGAACAGCCCGCTGACCACCGGGCGGTTCTCTCCACCTGCACAGATGCTTCTTTACAAGAGTTAACTAAAGAGATGCTTCCAACGGACATTTTTCCTGGGCCACAAACCCAACTTTTATCTATAAAACATTCTCCAGGAGGGTAAGAAGTCCAGCTAGTCACAGTCTGGAAGATGCGTATCTGCATCCCACTGTCTGGATACTTTCAAATTCACCCTCTGTATTTAGAGTCTTATTGGTTGTCCATCATGGACTGTTTCGCCTGGAATTTCTATGATGTTGCAAAGTTTACTTGGCCCCTGATAGGAACTTCGAGGTTCGGTAAAACCAGGCCTTTGTGAGCATGACATGGAAGCAAAGCCCAGCGAGAGACTGGCCCCAGCGGACTCACCCACTGTGGCGTGGCTGGCCGGGGATGGGCACACTCCACTGCGTGTTCTGCCAGTTACACTGCCCTGTTCCAGTGCTCCATGGGGATGGGGCAGCCCGCTGGCTGCAGAGAACCTGCATCCTGGCCTCCGGCTGGTGCTCGGACTCTCCGATGAAAGAGCTCTAGCCTCCAGCAGGCTTGCGTGTTTGGTCTGAATGATGGCGGCCTGTGACCCTGACTGGTTTGCTCTTTGTAGGGTGGCAGTCCTGGCACCCTTGGGTCTTGGGCGTGAGCTCTGGGAGCAAATGGCTCCCAGAAATAGCAGGGCTCTGGGTTGGCTGGGGGTGGTGCGTGTGGGAAGAGGCCTTCCCTTCTTAGAGCTGTGGAAGTTTCGACGTGCGTGGAGGAGAGCCTCGTGGGGAAGCCATTTGAGTAAACCCATGGAATTTGAGGCGGCGCCGGGGGGCCCTGGAGCTCTGAGTGAGAACTAGGACCTGAGCACAAGATCCTGATTCCCTGAGCCGGCTCTTTCCGGCACAGCCCCACATGCTGTCTGGTTCACTCGGCAGATCCGACGGTGGGCCGGCCTGGGATGCCAACGTCAGGCCCCGCCGCTGCCCTGCTGGAGCTGGAGGGAGATGTGTGTGTAGCCACGCGGCTTTCCGGGGCCCGGCTCCCACCCACGATGTTCGGGTGCACCTGTTTGCCCGCAGACGGTCACGAAGATGGCGACGTGTTCCTCTGGGGTTCTTGAAGCAGGCCAGGGGCACTGGCTCTCAGAAAGGGTAGCGGGGGAGAACGGAGGTTCTGCGAAGGACTCAGGAGCCTTCACAGGATGCGGCTGTGTCTCAGCCTGTGTGCTGTCCCCCGCTTCCTACCCAGTGTGGACAGCGTCACTAGACGCTCAACTCCGTGCGCCAAACGAGCGAGATTGTTGGCAGGGCCGGACCAGCAGCCAGGGTGAGATGCCATCAAAGGTCCCTCCTGCTGGACATGGTCCCACCTCCACCCTCATGGGCGTCAGAATGCCCATATTGTTCTGGGAAACACAGTGCCCTGGATTTCTCCAGAAGGCCACCGGACTGGGATTGCCAAGGTACTGTGCTGAATTGTGCTCCCTTCATTCCTGTGTTGAAGCTCTAACCCCCAGCACCTCCAAAAGTGACTGACTGTGGGGACGGGTCCTTTAAAGAAGTGAGTAAGATAAAAAAAAAAAAAAAAAAAGTCCTCTTCATTTTAGGTTGAACTCATCCAATGTGAATGGTCGTCCTTATGGGAAGAGTTCGGGACACAGACAGGCAAGGAGGAAGGACAGGGACGGAGGAGCAGGAGGCCATCTACACGGCCAGAGAGGCCTCCGAAGAACCAGCGGCACCTTCATCTGGGACTTCTGGCCCCAGGACCATCAGAGACTAGCTTCCCTGTTTACACCCCAGCCCCTGGTGCTTTGTGCTGGCTGTCCGAGCAGACGGCTGTCTGGGGCAGTCTGGCCCGGGGCCTGTTGTTGGGCCCACCCAGGCCTCCCCCTGCCCTCTTCTGCTGAATCCACGTTGAATGAGGAACGTGTTGAAAATGGGGTGACAGAGGACATGCTGTGTCCTTGGCCTTTAAGATGGTGATTTTGGCTAGTAATTGTTCAGAGGTTACCCTGGGATTAATAGCACCAGCCCCCCGGGGTGGAGGGAGAGCCCTGCGGTGGGCAGAGCGTGGCCCAGCGTGCTGAGAGCCGCAGCTGCACAATTCGGGGGAGAACTCACTTGTGGCTGCCACTGGGGTCCTAGCCCAGTCTGTGGCTCCATCCCGAGACACCACCTGTAGGTGTGGGATGCAGGTTTCGAGCGTCCTCCTTGGGCAGCCAAAGGGGACTCAGCCCAAGGCTACCCCTCACTGTGGGCGGGTGTGGGGGCAGCCCAGCCACTCGCTCTGCTGGGCAGCAGCCCCCCCCAGACGCCCTGGGCCCACCTCGGTGCCCCAGCAGACCCTGAACTCTTGGAGGGCAAGCAGACACCTGGGTTCCTCCCCCTTATCCGAGGGGCCTGAAGCTCCCTCCTATAGAGGGGGAAGGAGAGAAGGAACCCAGCTGCCTTGGAGGGCTTCCCCTGGGAACGGGCCCGCCATTTCCCAGCCAGGCAATGACTCTGGGAGGCTGAGAGGCCCCTTAAGATGGGAGGCTGGGGGATGAAACAGCCCGGGGCGAGGGGCAACAGCTGGTGCTCGCACGGATGCTCCAACGAGAATCACAACTCTGCTGCTTACACAGTATGTGAGACGAGCTCACAGAAACGAGAGGGCAGGCTGGGTGGTCAGATCCCAGGTGCAAAGCTCAGGGCACACCTGGCCTGCCCCGCTCTCTGCTGGGCACTGTGGGAAACATACGGTGAGAATGGCCGGGGTGCACGGAGCCCTGGATGGTGGCGAGTCCCTCCCATGCCTAGAAGTATAGGCGCCGGGTTGGGCGGGACCAGAAGCCGGTATTAATTCAGAAGATACGGAAGGACAAGTGCAAGCAGGGGCCACTCCCCACACAGGTGGGTGACCGAGTCTCTCTGCAGCTGCCAGGCCCATGCTGAAAGGACCCTGGTGTCTTGCTCACTGCAGACTCTCTAGAGCCAAGAGCAAAATAAACAGTTTTCACTGGCCCTCTGTTTTAATCCGTTGCGGGAGGGCTGGGGTGGGGGGTGGGGGAGATGTTGGGCTTGGGGTCAACTACCACCTATCACTGTTGTGTGAATCTGGGCAAGGTGATCAGCGTGTTTCAGATTCAGGAAATCTGGGTGTGAAATGTGGCTCCAGCACAGATGAGCTGGTACTTTGGGTAAGTCCCTGACCCTGTTGGGTCCCCTGTAGGGCGGCTGGCCTCACTGTGCCCACCGACGTTCAAATTGTGGTCCAGATGGTCAAGTTCTCCTACAGTCCTGCGCTGGTGGGTCAGGCTGCTCAGTTTGGGGCCTTTTCTCTGAATTTCCTGGTGGGATGGAAACTTGCCTCCTGACTTAGCTCTAGGCTTGGATGGAGAGGAAACCCACCTTTGTCAGCTTGGCCAAGACATCACACTCCTTGCTTTCCAGGCATAGGATAAAATACATCTGTCCTGTCTGCTCACGGCTATGAGGTGCACACCTTCTTGTCATTGCAGAGAGGAAGGCTGGGTGGGCGCCTGACGGACCATCTGAGTGTCCGAGAAGGAGTGCCCCGTGTCCTTGGGGAAAACGCTGTAACCTCCCCCAGATCTGTACTATTTCCTGGTAGCCGGGCCACTGGCCTATGTCAGCACCCCAAGTCAAGGAGGGAGGCCGGCCTTCCCACTGCTGGGGGCACTCTAGGGTCCAGACAGGGCTGGGGGCTAGGGGCTCAGGAGTGTCAGGTGGAAGGTCTCATTAAGGTGCATAAAAGTAAAGGACCAGCTCTAGCTTAACCAACACACACACACACACACACCCCTCCCTCATACATAAATGCATGCATACAACTCACACACACACACTTCCACTGATCATATGTATGATTTATACAAGTTGCAAAAAACCCCCAAAAAACCAAAAACAAAAACCCCAAAACAATAACAAAGACCTATAAAAACCAGAAAGGACATTTTGCTTTACTTAGTGTATCTCACACCTCTCCCCATCTGTCTGTGGGGCCCTCTCCATGCTCCATCGGCACGTGGGAGGGCACATGCGGCAGACAGGGAGTCAAGCCGGTAAGTTGGCAACAGCCACCTGCCACCCGCCTCAAGAAGCAGCATGTAGCCGTCCCAGCAAAGCTAACTTTCCCCCTTCCTGGAACCGTGGGGACTAAAGGCATTTGGGGAGTGTCCCTTCAGTCTGGAGATGTAACTGGAGACAGGAAGCCCGGGCCCCAGCCCCATCCCAGCACCTAGGCAGGAAAACTGTTTGCTCAAGAGGGTGGGGATGGGTGGCTCAGGGGGGCGGACAAATTCTTTGATCCACCTTCACCCCTTCTCTTCTTAAGAACCAGCTCTGCAGCTTTCCCAGAAGGGAGGCTTTCTGGGCCTGGGGGCCCTGACGGAAGGGGCAGCTCGCTGCTCCAGGGGCACCTCCCCAAGACCTAAAGATGTGAGGGCAGGCACCCAGCAGCGGTCCCCAGGGCAGCAGGTCCTGGCCCCTCACTTCTTTGCCTGCTGTCACCTCCCCAAGGGGCATCTTCTTTGGTTTCCTTTTGTGGTAGAGGGGTCACCAGGGACTAGGCGGGAGTGAGGAGGGGAGTGGGGGGTTGCTGGCCAACTTCCCCTGATTAAGATCCCAGATGTGCAACCTCCAGGCTCCTTCTGGGACCCTTGGGAAGTCAGACCCTAACTTGGGCTCCCATGCCCAATCTGCAGTGAGGGGGAAGGGGGAGGGCGGGTCCTCTGGGCGGGTGGACGAGATGGTCACAGTCTTGGGCGCCCCGATCCGGCTGGATTGGAAGTTCAGTCTCCACCCAGAAGAGGAGCTCGGAACTCCTCCACGTAAAAGAAAAAGTTGGGTTGCGCTGCAACTTTTTGTTTTTTGGTTTTTTTTTTTTTTTTTTTTTTAACCCAAAGGGATCAAACTCGGGGTCCCTCCAGTGTGGCTCCCGGGGGTGGGCCAGGCGCAGGCACCCGGGCGGGAAGAGTCGGGGGCTCCCGGGGGTGGGGTGGAGGGGGGTCCGCCGGGCGCGTCCGCGCGCACTCGCCGGGAGACGGGCGCCGCCCCCGTCCCGCGCCCGCGCCGGCCCCGGGCCAGCCCCTTCCTCGCCGCGACTCGCCCGCTGGCCCCACCCCCTCGCCCGCGGCGCCCAGTGGGAGGTGGGGGCCGGCCCGGCCGAGCGCGGCGCCGCACTCTGATTTGCTGCGGGCGCGGGGGATCGACAGCCTCGGCGGGTGCCTTCCAGGAGAGAGGGAGGGAGGAAAAGGGGGGAAAAGCGCACGGCGCCCAAGGCGAGGTCGGCACTCCCCGTCCCCGCGGCTGGCGCAGGACCTCACTCGAGCGGAGCGCCCACGGGGAGCGGGTCGCGGGGCGGCGGCGGCGAGGAGGCGGCGAGAAGGAGTCGGTGGAGGCGAGGAGGCGAGGGCTGCGAGCCGAGTGGGGTCCCGGCCGCCCCGCGGGCCAAGGTCGACCCCCCGCCCGTGGGCGAGCGCGCCAGCCGGCCCCCTGCCCGAGAGCCACCGCCACAAAGAGAACGCCGGCGCCAGCTCCCCATGACTTCCTAAAGCGCGCGGTCCCCGCCGAGTCCGCTCCCTCCCGGGCCGTGGCCCGCGCCCCCGTGCGTCCCCGCGCGCCCCGACCCGCGCCCCGCCGGCATGGACGTCCACACCCGCTGGAAAGCGCGCAGCCCGCCGCGCCCGGGCGCCCCGCTGCTGTCCCCGCCGCTGCTGCTGCTGCTGCTGCTGCTGCTGTGGGCGCCGCCTCTGAGCCGCGCAGGTAAGGCGCTCGGGCGCGGGGGCGGCTGTCATCCCCGGCCTCCGCCGGCCTCCCTGCCGCGGCCCCCCCCGGGCTCGGGGACCGCGCGGGCTGCCTCTCCGACTGCCAGCCTTGGGCGCCGGGGAGGGAGACGCGCCAGCACGGTGCCCCGCGCGCCGAAGGGCCGGCCGGGTGGGGCTGTCGCGCGCGCCAAGGAAGGACCTCGCGTTGGAACAGCCAGAGGGGCTGTCCACGAGGCCGGCAAACTTTGTCCCGAAACTTAGCTTCTCCCACATCACTCGCGCCCGGCCGCAGAACTTCCTCTCCTGAAAACTGGGAAGGGTCGCCCCCTAGAGTCACAGCCCGTCAATTCCGGGCGGGCTCCTGGGGTGAGAGGACACTGGCCACCGGTGGGGGGGGGGAATCCCAGAAGCTTGAGCCCACAAGCCCTGCACTCCCCCCGCCCCCCAGGCCCACTCCAGGCTGGGTCTCTGCTTTCCTAGGAGTCCTGCAATCCTGGCCACTAAGTGCTCCCTGATCCTGGGGAGCCCGGGAGGCTGGTAGACCAGCCCTGCTCCTAATCCCACCCCCAAACCTCCTGACCCCCTGGGAAGCAGTTTTTTTTTTTTTTTTTTTTTTTTTTTTTTTTTTT